>NC_069499.1:804502320-804644820 GCF_027579735.1 Bombina bombina | reverse complement strand
ATAATTGAAATGGGTATATATTTGTTTTTTGTTAAGTTGCCTAATAATTATGCACAGTAATAGTCACCTGCACACACAGATATCCCCCTAAAATAGCTATAACTAAAAACAAACTAAAAACTACTTCCAAAACTATTCAGCTTTGATATTAATGAGTTTTTTGGGTTCATTGAGAACATGGTTGTTGTTCAATAATAAAATTAATCCTCAAAAATACAACTTGCCTAATAATTCTGCACTCCCTGTATGTGTGTGTATATATATATATATATATATATATATATATATATATATATATATATATATATATATATATATACACATATATATATACATACATACATACATACACATACATATATATATATATATATATATATATATATATATATATATATATATATATATATATATATATATATATATATATATATATATATATACACTGTACATAACTAGTATAACCATAGCTAAGTTTACATTATGTATATATTTACACATAATTATTTTTTGGAACTAACTAACTGAATAACAGAACTGAGAGAATATTTCCAAATGGCAGATGAAGGGTGAGTGCCAACTTTTGAGCTGGAAACAGAGAGGCAGAAAGTGGGAAAAAAAGAATTATGTTTCAAAGGACCACAAGACTTCCAAGTTACCTCCCCAGTTAGGAATTATTAAAAACTAATTATGATCATTGACAGATATTGGAATAATAAATTAAGTTTATATCAGAAAGCTCTCAATATGGATGTGAGCTAACAACGACTGATGTTACTGGCAATTACTATAATACTGGTGGGATATGGCTGATCTGCTGGATGCCAATTACTGGAATGGTTTTGTGCGTGGGAAAATTATTGGAATGAAAAATAATTAATATTTTATAAAAAAAAAGAAGATGGAGGGGAGGAAGACAAACATTTATGTAAGTCCATCTGAAGGAATTAGGAAAACTACTACATATAACTACTACTATATGAGATTTTTTTTTTTCTTTTTCTATATACTTTAATTCCACTATTTCAAGCCAAGACTATACCACCGTCTGCTGGCTTTAGAATAGATGAATCTTCCTCTGAGCAGTGCGCCGGGCAGGAGGAGTTAAAAATACAATCTAGCTTTGTGCCTAAGCACTGGAAGAAACCGAAGGCACCTACCTTACTAGAGTGGAGAGCCAGAGTCGGGGACCAACTCCGGCTTGAGAGCTACAACTACAGGAAAGCCGGTAGAATTGTAACCCACGAACTCATGCAACTAACAGAGGCTTAGAGTACGGCGCAAGCCGAAACGCGTCAGCCGATATCTAGTCTAGCTAGAGGGATTCCTTTCCATTCTAAATGTATGCTGGAAGTTCCATTTTTTAACAAATGAAAAATAAAAGTATGCTTTTAACAGATCTGGTGCTCCTTTTCTCTTCGTTTGCTTAAACTAACAGAGGCCTCTGATCTGAAACCTATTACCTCAGGGCCTCTCTCAAGCTGATAGCAAACACACCGTCCCCCCATGCCTCCTATCCCGCCCCTTCCCCCCTTATTTATTTATTTATTTATTTATTTTCTCACTACTTACCCTCATAACCCCTCTCTCTCACTTTTCTGACCCCTTCCTCTTTAACAATACCAGTTCTACTCTGGATATAAAATGAAAATTAATGTATAACAAGCTCCTGTCAGTGGGGCTTCAGTCCTGCCTCACAACCAAACTTCATGGACTATTATGCAACATACGTATCAAGGACATTAGTCGCATGGTACGTCAGGGCCACCACAAACTCTTATGCAATGTGTCAAAATGAATGTATTGCAATTTTCAGCCTTGTTGTATTGTGCAATTTTTCATAACAAAGCTTGTTTAAAAACAATAAAAATAAAATTACAATCTAGCTACTCAAATTGCACAGTACTATGCAACGTGCGTAGGGAGATGGTAATTTAACTCCTCCGTCGGTTTTCACTGATGTCCAGCCAGGCACTGTAGGACAGCGGTCACCAACCAGTGGTCCAGTTGGTGGTTCTTGACACCATCAAGCAAGAATTAATCTCCTCTGATGGTGTCACCCCCGTCATGCCGCAACTCCCTACAGTGCCTGGCTGGACATCAGTGAAAACCGATGGAGGAGGAGTTAAATTACAATCTCCCTACGCACGTTGTGTAGTACTGCGCAACTTGGTAATTGCCATCCAGCAGATCAGTCATATCCCACAAGTATTATAGTAATTGCCAGTAACATCAGTCGTTGTTAGTTCACATCCATATTGAGAGCTTTCTGAAATAGACTTAATTTATGACTCCAATGTCTGTCCATGATTATAAGTAGTTTTGAATAAATCCTAACTGGGGAGGTAACTTGGAAGTCTTGTGGTCATTTTAAACATAATTCTTTTCCACCCCACTTTCTGCCTCTCTGTTTCCAGCTCAAAAGTTGGCACTCACCCTTCATCTGTCATTTGGAAGTATTCTCTCAGTTCTGTCATTCAGGTAGTTAATTCCAAAAAATAATTCTTAAAAATGTGTAAATATATTCATAATGTTAACTTAGTTATGGTTATACTAGTTATGTACAGTATGTGTGTGTGTGTGTGTATATATATATATATATAAATCAATGTAAATATTTGCATAGGAAATTAGTACATCTAAGCAAGTATCCCCGCTTGCCCCCAGAAATTCTTAAAATGCAATGTTTCCAATGCACAAGAGAATTGTGGGTAAGATATGCAAATTAGGTATGCAAATTCTCAGTTTTTTTGCTTCAAAATACTGTTTTAACACAGCGATCCTTTTAAACAGGAATATGACAGCAAACCAGAAATCACTGTGAGTGATTTCTGGTTTGCTGTCATATTCCTGTTTAAAAGGATCGCTGTGTTAAAACAGTATTTTGAAGCAAAAAAACTGAGAATTTGCATACCTAATTTGCATATCTTACTCACAATTCTCTTGTGCATTGGAAACATTGCATTTTACAAATTTCTGGGGGCAAGCGGGGATACTTGCTTAGATGTACTAATTTCCTATGCAAATATTTACATTGATTTAATTTTGAGACATGGACTATTTTAATTTCAGTTTTTTATCTCCCCCCCCATAATTTTAATATATATATATATATATATATATATATATATATATATATATATATATATATATATATATATATATATACACACACATACATGCATTATAGAGGTTTGTACCTTTTAAAAAAAATCATGATAGTGGTCCACGGGATTAAAAATTGTGAGTTTAGTGGTCCCTGAGGTCCGAAAGGTTAGCGACCCCTTCTGTAGGGAGTTGCGGCGTGACGGGGGTGACACCATCAGAGGATATTAATTCTTGCTTGATGGTGTCAAGGACCACCAACATCTTCTCATGGACCACTGGTTAGCAACCACTGTTTTAAGAGACAGGACAAAATTGATCAAACAAATACAGGAGAAATTGAGGCCCTATTCCCGTGGGAATTTACAATCTAGAAGATTGTGCATGTAGATTTTGTTAAAAAAATATGCTTGAAATAAACATTGTTTAAAGTGGGGGGATTTGTGTGCTTTTCCAAAAATACCAGTTCAACAGATATTCAGAAATTCTGCACACAGGAAGAAATCATAATTACACAATTTACAGCCAAAGAGATCTGCAGAATAAGACACATTGCACTCTTGCATGTAAACCAGTCATTAGTTTAAAAACCCAAACTCTACTGCATAACAAATCTCCCAGCCACACTCTGCCCAAACATGATAGTAACCTGTTTTTGGTTTCATGACAAAATTGTCACTGCCATGACTTGTTTTTTTTTTTTCTAGAGATCGGTTTATGTCAAATAATTATGTGGTGCTTAATCTGGGTGTTTCAAACATTGGAGAAGGTTTCAGAAATAATTTTATTGCATCAGTACTTAGCATAAATAAGTACCAGCTCTGTGTATATTCACAGGATATTATAGGGTTAACAAAGTAAAATACAGCACAGTGTAAACATTTAGACTCGGAGCTTGAGTGGTTCTAGTTGATAAGGAAAGGGCACTGCTTACCCAGCCAATGAAAAGTGGTCAATAAGGAAAACCCATGGTTTATTGGTTTCCTGAGTAAAAAAGTATTTCCATAGCTACAGAAAGCAGCTGTTGCTAGGTGTATCACAGACTGTACATGTCCTTGTTCTACATTGAGTAATAAAGAAGCACACTGGCTTTCTTTTTTTGCTGTAATCTAACCTTGACTGTTTACAGAACTGTGTGTCAATTGCCTTATCTCAAGCAAAAGGGAGTTTGGAAGGAATGACTGTATTAGTTCATAAGCACATTAGGCTATGTTTATATGTACTGTATATATAATGTAAAAAATATTTACAAGATTAGTAAACACACAATCAACAATATCTTATATAGGGGTCGAACACACAATCAACAATATCTTTTATAGGGGTTGAACACACAATCAACAATATCTTTTATAGGGGTCGAATTTAGACCGCTGCTTCATAACTGCTGTTTCCGTGCAAACCTTTAGGCTCGCCAGAGAGAGCAGTTATCAAGCAGCGGTCTAAAGACTGCTGCTCCATAACTGATCCGCTGCCTCTGAGGCTGCGGTCTTCAATCCGCCTGATCCCATACGATCGGGCTGATTGAAACCCCCTGCTAGCGGCCGATTGACTGCGAATCTGCAAGGGCGGCATTGCACAAGCAGTTCTGGTGAACTGCTTGTGCAAAGTTAAATGCAGTGTATGCTGTAGGCATTCAGCGATGTCTGTTGGACATGATACGCTACAGCGTATCATTTCGGACAGACATTGATACATTGGCCCCATAGTGTATATATATATTACTGAGTTCTGTGCTTCTTGGGTAAAATGTGTGGCAGTGGTCAATATAGAATTTTTTTTTTCTGGACAATAAAAAAATCAAGTTCCCTCAATAAAGCAGAGAAGTCATTTGATTGCTAAGGTCACATGCACACTCCTGAGCTCCTATCAACCTACTTATCTTTACTCTTTATAAAGGATATCAAGAGGACAATTTACATTTGATAATTGAAGTAAACTGGAAAGCTGTTTAAAATCCCATGCTCTATCTGAATCATGAAAATTTTATGTTGACTTTACTGTCTCTTTAATGGTCTTCTGCGTAAAACTTCTCATACTGTATACCTGAAGAAAATGAAGAATACCTTTCTTGGTATGGTTTTCTCAATGTATTTTTAGTTTGTAATGATACATTTTTTTTCTTTTTTTCTTTAAAATCCATCTATTTATTCCTTTAACAACAGCTTTAAATGTATTTATTTCCAATGTAAAACGATGCCAAATGAAAGTGTCACAACAAAAAGAAGCTTTAAAAGAAATCTGCCTAAATCCTGGTGTTACATTTATTTGCATATGTAAAGCTCAACTCCAAAATCCCATGCTGGTATTAGATTTTGCATCCCCTTAATGGGAGATGCTCCGTGAATATTGTCTATTATTAGAAGTGCCAATCCCAATTTCTTTCTTGTAGCTGTTGGTCAGTATATTGGCTTTCTTGGTCAGCTTGGTGAGAACAGAGAGAAGGCCTCTTAAGTGATGTTGAAATTGTTCCACCAAATCTCCTGTCTCGTCCTCTGGTGTAACTTCTGCCTTCTCAGGGTAATGTTTTTGTACTAAATTTTCCTGAGAAATTCCCCATTTCATATCATGCCTGAGTGATTTCAGAAGAAGGTAGGAATCATACAGATTTTTCCTCTCAACAGCTTGTGTAGACTTGGAATGATTTTCTTGCTCCTCTTCCTCTGAAGTAATATCCTGAAGCATGCTGGGTACCAGTATTGTCTCATCCATTATGGTTGTTGCCGCATTGAAACGTTGTATAGCATCCAAGAGGGACTGACGATGATGACTGCTTTCCGTCACATCCATTTTTCTGCTTTTTCCGTAAACTTTTCTGAAAAATGCAAGCAGCAATTGCAACTTTAGACAAATGGAGAACACAACGTAATGAACTGTTTCATTGATGTACTAGTCAAATGGAAACTGGCCTGTATATATATATATATATATATATATATATATATATATATATATATGTGTGTGTGTGTGTGTGTGTGTGTGTGTGTGTAAAAAAGTGTTAAATAATCAAGCTTTTTGGATAATCCTCAGGGGAAAAACATATTTACTCCCAACTCAGTATTACCATTGCATGCATTAAGTGTACTATTCAATTTATCTAAATTAAAGGGATAGTAAAGTCCAAATTAAAGTTTCATGATTCAGATAGGGCATATAATTTTAAACAATGTTCTAATTTGCTTTTATCAGCAAATTTGCTTTGTTCTCTTGGTATTCTTTGTTAAAAGCTAAACCTAGGTAGGCTCATGTGCTAATTTCTAAGCCCTTGAAGGCCGCCTCTTATCTGAAAGCATTTGACAGTTTTTCACAGCTAGAGGGCGTTAGTTAACGTGTTTCATATAAACAACATTGTGTTCACGCACGTGGAGTCATCACTAATTGCCTGAAATGCAAGCCTGTCAAAAGATCTGAGATATTGAGGCAGTCTGCAGAAACTTAGATACAAGGTTATTACAGAGGTAAAAAGTATATTTCTGTAACAGTGTTGGTTATGCAAAACTGGGGAATGGTAAATAAAGGGAGTATCTATCTTTTTAAACAATACAATTTTTGGTGTTTACTATCCCTTTAAATGGTAAAAAATTGTTCTGTTTACTTTTTTTAAAATATGTAATATAGCATGCTGCTAACATATCGAGAAAATAAATATGAAATTAGTTAGTGGATATATTTTATAGACCCTACTTATAAAAGAGCAGAAAGTTTAAGTCATACACAAAATTGTTTTAGATTTCTAACAGCTAAATTACGAGTTTTGCGTTATGAGTGAAAAAGCATTGTTTTGCTTCATAACGCTGCATTTTCCCTAATGCCGCTATTACAAGTCTTGCAGGTATAGGTGTACCGCACACCTTTTTGGCCGTTACGCAATGTCAGTACTTTTAAAAAAGTCCTTTTTCAATGGGACTTCCATAGCGCCGGTATTACAAGTTTACCTGGGAGGCCAAAAAGTAAGCGGTACACCCTATACTGACAAGATCCGTACCGCCATCTAAAGTCAGTAATTATGAGTTTTACATTACAAAGCTGTACCATAAAACTCATAACTAAAGTGTTAAAAAGTACACTAACACCCATAAACTACCTATTAACCCCTAAACCGAGGCCCTCCCGCATCGCAAAAACTATAATAAATTTATTAACCCCTAATCTGCCGCTCCAGACATCGCCACCACTATTAAAATGTATTAACCCCTATTCCGCTGCTCCCCGAAATTATCGCCACTATAATAAACCTATTAACCCCTAAACCGCCGCACTCCCGCAGCACAAACACTATTTAAAGATTGTTAACCCCTAATCTGTCGTCCGCCCACACCACCACTATAATAAACCTATTAACCACTAAACCGCAAGCCCCCCACAACGAAATATACTAAATTAAACTATTAACCCCTAAACCTCTGGCCTCCCACATCACTACATAAATATATTAACCCCTAAACCTAACATAACCCTAAGCCTAAATCTAACCCTAACCCCCCCTAATTTAAATATAATTAAAATAAATCTAAATAAACCTTACAATTATTACCTAAATAATTTCTATTTAAAACTAAATAGAAACTTACCTGTAAAATAAAACCTTAACTAGCTACAATATAACTAATAGTTATAATATTGTAGCTATCTTAGGTTTTATTTTTATTTCACATGTAAGTTTGTATTTATTTTAACTAGGTAGACTAGTTAGTAAATAGTTATTAACTATTTACTAGCTACCTAGTTAAAATAAATACAAAGTTACCTGTAAAATAAAACCTAACATTACAATAAAATAAAATAAATTAAATTAATAAAATACAATTATCTAAAATACAAAAAAATAAACACTAAATTACACAAAATAAAAAACGAAATAAAAAATAAAAACAAATTATTCCTAATCTAATAGCCCTATCAAAATAAAAAAGTCCACCCGAAATAAAAAAAAAAACCTAGCCTACACTAAACTGCCAATGGCCCTTAAAAGGGCCTTTTGTGGGGCATTGCCCCAAAGAAATCAGCTCTTTTACCTGTAAAAAAAAAATACAAACACACCCCAACAGTAAAACCCACCACCCACACAACCAAACCCCCCAAATAAAATCGTTGGGGGTTAGTGTTAGGTTTTTTAAGGGCAATGCCCATCCAAGTGCCCTTTTCAGGGCAATGGTTATCTTAGGTTTATTTAGATAGAATTTTATTTGGGGGGTCTGGTTGTGTGGGTGGTGGGTTTTACTGTTGGGGGGTGTTTGTATTTTTTTTTACAGGTAAAAGAGCGGATTTCTTTGGGGCAATGCCCAGCAAAAGGCCCTTTTAAGGGCCATTGCCAGTTTAGTGTAGGCTAGGTTTTTTTTTATTTTGATAGGGCTATTAGATTAGGAGTAATTTGTTTTTATTTTTGATAATTTCGTTTTTTATTTTGTGTAATTTAATGTTTGTTTGTTTTTTGTAAATTAGATCATTGTATTTGATTAATTTAATTTATTTTATTGTAATGTTAGGTTTTAGTGTAAGGCAGGTTAGGTTTTATTTTACAGGTAACTTTGTATTTATTTTATCTAGGTAGCTAGTAAATAGTTAATAACTATTTACTAACTAGTTTACCTAGTTAAAATAAATACAAACTTACATGTGAAATAAAAATTAAACCTAAGATATAAAAATATAGATAAAGGGGAATCAGTTGATGTGATATACTTAGATTTTGCAAAGGCGTTTGATACAGTGCCACATGAGAGATTAATGCACAAAATTAGGAGACTGGGAATAGCTGAAAATGTTAGTTTGTGGATAAATAACTGGATAAAAGATAGGGAGCAACGAGTAGTAGTAAATGGATCATACTCAGATTGGACAAAGGTAATTAGTGGAGTACCCCAGGGATCAGTGCTAGGCCCTATTCTTTTTAATATTTTTATAAATGACTTGGAGCTAGGATTAAATAGCGACATCTCTATTTTTGCAGATGATACTAAATTAAGTAAGGTTATTAGGTCAGAGCAGGATGAACTTTCGTTACAAAGGGACCTGCAAAAATTAGTATGGGCAGGTAAATGGAAAATGAGATTTAATACGGGAAAATGCAAGGTTCTACATTTTGGAAGTAAAAATAAGCAGGCAACCTATTATTTAAATGGGACAAAACTTAGCCAAACACAGGAGGAAAGGGATTTGGGGGTAGTAATAGATAACAAGCTAAAGATGGGTGCACAATACAGGGCAGCAGCTTCAAAGGCTAATAAGATACTAGCATGTATTAAAAGAGGCATTGACTCAAGGGAGGAAAGCATAATTCTGTCACTATATAAAGCCCTGGTAAGACCTCACCTTGAGTATGGAGTGCATTTCTGGGGACCAATCGCAAAAAAAGATATTGCAGAACTAGAAAAAGTCCAGGGAAGGGCCACAAAGCTAATAAGGGAATTGGAGAATTTAACCTATGAGGAGAGGCTAGCCAAACTGGGTCTGTTTTCTTTAGAAAAAAGGCGCTTAAGAGGTGACATGATTGCTTTTTATAAATATATTCAAGGCCCATATACAGAGATGGCAGAAGCTCTGTTTATTCCAAGAAAATTGTTTGTGACCAGAGGTCACAATTTCAGGTTGGAGGAAAGGAGATTTAATCTCCTGCAACGGAAACGTTTTTTCACTGTAAGAGCAATAAAAGTGTGGAACTCATTACCAAAGGAGGTAGTGAATGCCAATATCCTAGATACATTTAAAAATTATATGGATACATTTCTGTCTATAAACAAAATTCATGGATATGATTGCTAGTTTTAAATGGGTCACCTTTTAGTGGGATTATTTAAGATTAACTGGAGCTTTTTGTATATATTTTAGATTTGTATAGGTTGAACTCGATGGACTTCGGTCTTTATTCAACCTCATCTACTATGTTACTATGTTACTATGTTTATTAGTTATATTGTAGCTAGCTTAGGTTTTATTTTACAGGTAAATTTGTATTTAGTTTTAAATATGAATTATTTAGGTAATAATTGTATGTTTTATTTAGATTTATTTTAATTATATTTAAGTTAGGGGGTGTTAGGGTTAGGGGTTAATATATTTATGTAGTGTTAGTGATGTGGGAGGCCAGAGGTTTAGGGTTTAATAACTTTAGTATAGTGGCGGCGACATTGGGGGCGGCAGATTAGAGGCTAATAAGTTAATAACTGTAATGTAGGTGGCGGCGATGTTAGGGGCGGCAGATTAGGGGTTAATAACATTATGTAGGTGGCGGCAAAGTTGGGGGCGGCAGATTAGGGATTAATAACATTATGTAGGTTGCGGCGATGTCGGGGGCAGCAGATTAGGGGTGTTAAAACTTGTTTTTTATGTTAGGGTGTTAGGTTTAAACATAACTTTTTATTTCCCCATAGACATCAATGGGGCTGCGTTACATAGCTTTTGTTTCCGCGATCGCAGGTGTTAGGCTTTTTTTTGCCGGCTCTCCATATTGTGGAAATCGTGCACAAGCACGTCAAAGCAGCGCTTGTATTTGGGTGAGGTATGGAGCTCAACACCACCATATCGCCCGCGCAAGCCTGCTTTTTTTAAACCTGTAATAGCAGTGCTATAGGGATGTGAAATACTGCAGCTTTGTGGCAGTCGTTAATTTCCCTATAGCGCTCAAAACTCGTAATCTAGCTTAAAGGATTTAGAAAATTTTCTTTCAGATAGGTTAACTGTATATTTGAAGAAGTTAAAGATTCCTTTGTAAATTCTTCCTATACTGATTTTTTCCCACCTAATTTCAAAAAGCTAAAAAACTTAAAATTTTTAAATTTTAATATTTTGAGAAGTTTCTCATAATGTAACATATGAACTGTGGTCAAGATGTTACTTGAAATATATTACAGGAAGAAAAATACCCTTTGGATTTCGGGAATATCTGCATCTGTAAAATGGGACATCTTGGAGAGGGGATGGAACTAAATGTATACAAGAATATCTTACATCATTTAGGCAATGTTTATGTCATAATTAGTGATGTTGCAAACCTAAAAATTTGGGTTCGCGAACAGAGAGCTTGAACTTCCACAAAAGTTTGCGAATCGGCAAACTGGGCAAACTGCCATAGACTTCAATAGGCAGGCGAATTTTAAAACCCACAGGGACTCTTTCTGGCCACAATAGTGATGGAAAAGTTGTTTCAAGGACACTAACACCTGGACTGTGGCATGCCGGAGGGGGATCCATGGCAAAACTCCCATGGAAAATTACATAGTTGATGCAGAGTCTGGTTTTAATCCATAAAGGGCATAAATCACCTAACATTCCTAAATTGTTTGGAATAACGTGCTTTAAAACATCAGGTATGATGTTGTATCGATCAGGTAGTGTAAGGGTTACGTGTAAGGGTTACGCCCGCTTCACAGTGCGCAGTGTAGGTGATATACCTGCCCTGACCATGCTTTGCAGACCAGGTATCAGTGGTCAGATGGACCCTTGCCCCAACACTGTGTGCCAGACATGTCATTATAGCAGACTTATATGGCTTTGGCGTTGCTTTTTGGTAATTAGAAGGCTGCTAAATGCCACTGCGCACCACACGTGTTTTATGCCCAGCAGTGAAGGGGTTAATTAGGGAGCATGTAGAGTTAATTTTAGCTTAAGTGTAGTGTAGTGGACAACCCAAAGTATCGATCTAGGCCCATTTTGGTATATTTCATGCCACCATTTCACTCCCAAATGCGATCAAATTTAAAAAAACTTAAATTTTTTCGCAATTTTAGGTTTCTCATTGAAATTATTTAAAAACAGCTTGTGCAATTATGGCACAAATGGCTGTAAATGCTTCTCTGGGATCCCCTTTGTTCAGAAATAGCAGACATATACGACTTTGGCGTTGCTTTCTGTAATTAGAAGGCCGCTAAATGCTGCTGCGCATCACACGTGTATTATGGCTAGCAGTGAAGGGGTTAATTAGGTAGTTTGTAGGGAGCTTGTAGGGTTAATTTTAGCTTTAGTGTAGGGCTCAGCCTCCCACCTCCCACCCCACAATTGTCCCTGCCATCTTAAGTACTGGCAGAAAGTCTGCCAGTACTAAAATAAAAGGTTTTTAATTTTTTTTTTTTTTAGCATATTTACATATGCTGTGGTGTAGCAATCCCCCTTAGCCCCCAACCTCCCTGATCCCCCCAAAACAGCTCTCTAACCCTCCCCATCTGCCTTATTGGCAGCCATCTTGGGTACTGGCAGCTGTCTGCTATTATTTCACAGTCAAAAAAGTTTTTTGTTTTCTTTTAAATGTACACTAGTGTTACACCAGATATGAGTGGTGGCACTGGGCAAGTGGGCACAGTATACGCTGTGAGCCTGACACACACGCTGGCAGGCAGGCAACTGCAATTAGATTACACAGAAAAAAAAAAAGCAGACTGATGTTCTAGCCCTAAAAAGGGCTTTTTGGGGTGCTGTCCTTACAGCAGAGATCAGATGAGTCCTTCAGGACTGTAGTGGACACTGAATACACTAGCCTAGCTATCGATTTCCCTATTAAATCAGCAGCAGCTACACTGTCCCTCCTCTCACTAAGAATGCAGCTTCCAAATGAATGTAAAATGGATGCTGTCCAGGAGGTGGGAGGGTCTGAGAGGGAGGGTCTGCTGCTGATTGGCTGTAATGTGTCTTCTGACTGTGAGGTACAGGGTCAAAGTTTACTCAATGATGACGAATAGGGGGCGGATCGAACATCGCATATGTTCGCCCGCCGAGGCGAACGCGAACATGCTATGTTCGCCGGGAACTATTCGCCGGCGAACAATTCGCGACATCACTAGTCATAATACAGCTTATATATTTATCCTAAAGGTTTTTTTATATAATTTGTAATATGTTTGTATACATAGTACCCTCAGAAAGAGAGTACAGTACTGTAATCAGAATGGTAATATTTCTATTTTTTAATTGTTTTAAATAAATATAGACTATTATTTGCATTTTACAACATAAAAAACGAAACCAAGGACACAGGAGAGAGGATTGTGACTTAAGGGGGGGGATGTGTTATTTTTTAATAATTTTCTTTTTAAAAATATTAATAAAAAAAGTCTAAATTTTGTAATAATTCTGTATTTGGGGATTTGTACCTGTATTAACAGTCTACATAAATAATTTTCCTCCATTCTACTATAGCTACATTTTGCTATTTCAGGGGATCTGCAGGTGAAAAATGAAAGGAAAAAAAAAAACAAAAAAACTTGCTGTCATTGGTCCTTTTCAAAAATCTTTACTGTGCAAGTTTTTTCATTTTTTTTCTATTATATCCACTAGCACCCTGGCATTAAGGTTTGAAGTGAGAGTGCACATCCTTACTATTTGTATATATATATATATATATATATATTAAACAACTACCTGCAATTTCCCAGTAGTGCCTTGTTGCTCCCTAATCTACCTAGATATGTTTTTCAACAAAGTATACCAAGAGAACAAATCAAATTTGATAAAAGAAGTAAATTGGAAAGTTGATAAAAATGGTATGCTTTATCTGAATCATAAAGGTTTAACTTTATGAGTTGATATAGAGCCCATAATTTTGTTTTGTGCACATAAACAATAATAAAATTGTGTAACAGCTCTAGAGTTCCAAAGAACCACTTTATAATGTAGATTTTGTTCTGTCCATAGGGTCTTACAGTATTTTTGGTTTAACTAGTAATAGCTACCAAACGCTAGAATGACATTCACACATGCAGCACAAGAGTATGAGGAGACATTCATTTAATACCTGAACAAAGAGGTAAAATAAAAACAGGCTCAACTGTGCTAAAGTATTACCAGACATTAAAAACAAGTGCTACATACAGTTTCAAAAACTCCCAATATCAGCATATAGGTACATGTCTGACGCATTTCAGCTAAGTGCCATACTCAGACATTCATTTTATACAGGATACATGTCATATAGTAATTCTAGAAAGCAGGTATTTGAGTTTGTTAAACTTTTTGTCTGCAACTTGCTGATAATGTACAAAAGGAAATGCAACGTATTACTGAATGCTGGCATAAGGTTAGCTACTTAAGTTGCATTTGCAGCCAAGTCACACAGAATCAGGCCATTGTGCTTATGTACAATTACCTTTTAGTGAAATCTTCTTGGGGCAATAAATAATCGAAAATTGCTTTGCAATCTAGTTTTGTCCAGGGCTATCTAGTAGTAATTATTTAGAGAGCCAACTGTGTCATAACATGTTTTTGAGAAAATAATGTCATTAACAGACAGACCTTTAGACTGTGTCAAAATTCATATTTTATGGAGTGAAGAAATATCTTTATTGTTTGTAATGCGTAATAAAAATACATGTAAATATTGTTAATGGTGTAGATTAAAGTAACATATTTTAAACATAAAACAGGCAAGTGGGTAATCTGTGGTTGAAGGAATAATGTTTAAAGGGACAGTCAACACCAGAATTTTTGTTGTTTTAAAAGATAGATAATCACTTAATTACCAATTCCCCAGTTTTGCATAAACAACACAGTTATAATAATAAACGTTTTACCTCTGTAATTACCTTGTATCTAAGCCTCAGCAGACTGCCCCCTTATTTCAGTTCCTTTAGCCAATCAGAGCTGTCTTCATGGTAAATTCACATGCATGAGCTCAATGTTATATATATGAAACACGTGAACTAATGCCCTCTAGTGGTGAAAAACTATCAAATGCATTTAGATTAGAGGCGGCCTTCAAGGTCTAAGAAATTAGCATATGAACCTCCTTGGTTTAGCTTTAAACTAAGAATACCAAGAGAACAAAGCAAAATTGGTGATAAAAGTAAGTTGGAAAGTTGTTTAAAATTACATGCCCTATTTGAAACATGAAAGTTTTTTTTGGACTTGACTGTCCCTTTAAGTGACACAAAAGCAATGCTTTAACTAGTAATGCATAATTTAAAGTCCCACATTGTTAGTTTAATGGGACATAAATGTGCTAAAATAAATGTTCTGCTGTGTTATGTGCATCAGGGGTGGAACAACCGTTGGTACAGCAGGTGCAGTGGCACTAGGCAGTGCTGGACTGGGAAATTAGACCAGCCCTGGAAATTTATATGGCTCGGCCCAGCCCCCGTCTCCGGGTCAACCATGCCCCCCCTTGGCTCAGCCCCGCCCCCTCCGGCTCAGCCTCACCCCCCCTCCAAGTCATCCAGGTCCTGCCCCTCCTCCGGCTCAGCCTCGCCCCTCTCTGGCCCAATCTCCCCAGCAATAATGAAAGTACACCCTCCCTCACCTCCTCACGCAAGTCGGCCGCTCCTAGCCTTCTTCATGGGCTCGGGCTTAGCCCCGCCCCCTCCAGCTTGTTGCCTAAAGTAAACAATACATATATCGGCTTGCTTAATAGAGCGGCCACAGCTGAGCTGCTTGAGCCTCTGCTCTCTCTGTGCAGCTGCCAGTGCAGTTCCGGCCCACCGGGATTTTTCCCGGTATCCCGGTGGCCCAATCCGGCCCTGGCACCAGCCAGTCTATACATAGGTATGGGTTTATGTGGTCATAATCTGTGTATAGATACCCACATCATTATACAGCACAGCACACTCATCAGTGTATAGATACTCACATCATTATACTGTATGGGATACTCACCAGTGTATAGATACTCACATCATTATACAGCACAACACACTCATCAGTGTATAGATATCCACATCCTTATACAGCTCAACACACTCATCAGTGTATAGATACTTGCATCATTATATGGCACAGCACACTCAGTGTATAGATACAGCATTATACAGCACAGCATACTCACAAGTGTATAGATACTCACATCAGTGTATATATACTCACATCATTGCACAGCACACTCATCAGTGTATAGATACTCACATCATCATACATCACAGCACAGTCATCAGTGTATAGATACTCACATCATTATACAGCACAACACACTCATTAGTGTATAGCTACTCACATCATTATACAGCACAACACACTCATCAGTGTATAGATACTCACGCGATTATACGACACAGCACACTCACAAGTGTATAGATATTCACATCAGTGTATATATACTCACATCATTATACAGTACAGCACACTCAGTGTATATATACTCACATTATTATGCACCAAAGCAAACTCAGTGTATAGATAGATACTCACATCATTATACAGCACAGCATATTCATCAGTGTACAGATACTAACATCATTATACTTAGCTACTCAAATTATTATACAGCATAGCATACTCATCAATGTATAGATACTCACATCAATATACTGTATAACATACTCATCAGTGTAAAGATACTCACATCATTATACTACACAGCATACTCAGTGTATAGATACTCACATAATTATACTGCACATTATACTCACCAGTGTATAGATACTCACATCAGTCAGTGTATATATACTCACACCATTATACTACATAGCATACTCATAAGTGTATAGATACTCACAACTTTATAATGCAGAGCATTCTTATCAGTGTATAGATACTCACACCATTATACTGTATAGCATACTCATCAGTGTATAGATACTCACACCATTATACTGTATAGCATACTCATAAGTGTATAGATACTCACAACTTTATAATGCAGAGCATTCTTATCAGTGTATAGATACTCACACCATTATACAGCACAACACACTCATCAGTGTATAGATACTCACATCAGTGTATAGATACTCAAATCATTATACAGCACAGCATATTCATCAATGTATAAATACATCATTATACAGCACATTCAGCAGTGTATAGATACTCACATCATTGTACAGCACAACATATTCATCAATGTATAGATACTCACATCGTTAAACAGCACAACACACTCATTAGTCTATAGATACTCACATCATTATACAGCACAACACACTTATCAGTGTATAGATACTCACATCATTATACGACACAGCACACTCACAAGTGTATAGATATTCACATCAGTGTATATATACTCACATCATTATACAGCACAGCATACTCATCAATGTATAGATACTCACATCAATATACTGTATAACATACTCATCAGTGTAAAGATACTCGCATCATTATACTACACAGCATACTCATCAGTGTATAGATACTCATAATTATACTGCACATTATACTCACCAGCGTATAGATACTCACATCATTATACTGCATATCATACTCACCAGTGTATAGATACTCACATCAGTGTATATATACTCACACCATTATAATACATAGCATACTCACAAGATCGGTTATTTGTAGAGCGCCAACAGATTCCGCAGCGCTAGTGTATAGATACTCACAACTTTATAATGCAGAGCATTCTTATCAGTGTTTAGATACTCACATCATTATACAGCACAACACACTCATCAGTGTATAGATACTCACATCATTATACAGCACAACACACTCATCAGTGTATAGATACTCACATCATTATACAGCACAGCATAATCATCAATGTATAGATATATCATTATACAGCACATTCATCAGTGTATACAGTAGATACTCACATCATTATACAGCACAGCATACTCATCAATGTATAGATACTCAAATCATTATACAGCACAGTATACTCATCAGTGTATATATACTCACATCACTATACAGCACAGCATATTCATCAGTGTATAGATACTCACATCATTATACAGCACAACACACTCATCAGTGTATAGATACTCACATCATTATACAGCACAGCACACTCATCAGTGTATAGATACTCACACCATACTACAGCACAGCATACTCACAAGAGTATAGATACTCACATCATTATACAGCACAGTACACTCATCAGTGTATAGGTACTCACATCATTATACAGCACAACAGACTCACCAGTGTATAGATACTCACATCAATTTACTGTATAACATACTCATCAGTGTAAAGATACTCACATCATTATACTACACAGCATACTCATCAGTGTATAGATACTCACATAATTATACTGCACATTATACTCACCAGTGTATAGATACTCACATCATTATACTGCATATCATACTCACCAGTGTATAGATACTCACACCATTATAATACATAGCATACTCACAAGATCGGTTATTTGTAGAGCGCCAACAGATTCTGCAGCGCTAGTGTATAGATACTCACAACTTTATAATGCAGAGCATTCTTATCAGTGTTTAGATACTCACATCATTATACAGCACAACACACTCATCAATATATAGATACTCACATCATTATACAGCACAACACACTCATCAGTGTATAGATACTCACATCGGTGTATGTATACTGACATCATTATACAGCACAGCATAATCATCAGTGTATAGATAAACACATCATTATACAGCACAGCATATTCATCAATGTATAGATATATCATTATACAGCACATTCATCAGTGTATAGATACTCACATCATTATACAGCACAGCATACTCATCAGTGTATAGATACATCGTTATACAGCACAACACACTCATCAGTGTATAGATACTCACATCATTATACAGCACAGCACACTTATCAGTGTATAGATACTCACGCCATACTACAGCACAGCATACTCACCAGTGTATAGATACTCACATCATTATACAGCACAGTAAACTCATCAGTGTATATATACTCACATCACTATACAGCACAGCATACTCATCAGTGTATAGATACTCACGTCATTATACAGCACAGTACACTCATTAGTGTATAGATACTCACATCATTATACAGCACATCATACTCACCAGTGTATAGATACTCACATTATTATACAGCACAACACACTCATCAGTGTATAGGTACTCACATCATTATACAGCACAACAGACTCATCAGTGTATAGATACTCACATCATTATACAGCACATCATACTCACCAGTCACGTGTATAGATACTCACATTATTATACAGCACAGAATACTCATCAGTGTATGGATATCACAGCATACTTATCAGTGTATGTATACACACATCATTATATAGCACAGCACACTCATCAGTGTATAGATACTCACGCCATACTACAGCACAGCATACTCACAAGTGTATAGATACTCACATCATTATACAGCACAGTACACTCATCAGTGTATAGATACTCACATTATTATACAGCACAACACACTCATCAGTGTATAGGTACTCACATCATTATACAGCACAGCATACTCATCAGTGTATAGATACTCACATCATTATACAGCACAGCATACTCATCAGTGTATGGATATCACAGCATACTCATCAGTGTATAGATACTCACATCATTATACAGCACAGCATATTCATCAGAGTGCAAATACTCATCATATTTATACAGAGCAGGATCTATTGTAAAGAAACTCACATCACTATAGAGCACAGTGTTCTCCCTACCAGTGTATAAATACTCAATTCTTTTTTGGACCAGGGCCCTCTGTTGAGAAGGTCCGCTACTGATGTAAATATACCTATGTGTTTGTCCTCTGCAAAGATGTTAAAGGGACAGTCTGGTCAAAATTAAACTTTCATAATTCATATAGGGCATGACATTTTAAACAACTTTCCAATTGACTTTTATCATTAAATTTGCTTTGTTCCCTTGATGTGTTTTTGAAAAGCTAAACCTAGGTAGGCTCAAACTGATTTCTAAACCATTGAAAACCACCTCTTAGCTCATAGCATTTTGAACGTTGTTCACAGTTAGACAGTATTAGTTTATGTGTGTCATATAGATAACTTTGTGCACACTCCCGTGGAGTTATTTTAGGAGTCTGAACTGATTGGCTAAACTGCATGTCTGTCAAAAGCACTGAGATAACAGGGCAGTCTGTAAACAATTACTGTAGATACAAGGTAATCACAGAGGTAAAACAAATATTAAAGGGACACTGAACCCAATTTTTTTCTTTTGTGATTCAGATAGAGCATGCAATCTTAATCAACTTTCTAATTTACTCCTATTATCACATTTTCTTCATTCTCTTGGTATGTTTATTTGAAAGGCAAGAATGTAAGTTTAGATGCCGGCCCATGTTTGGTGAACAACCTGGGTTGTCCTTGCTGATTGGACAGCACCAATAAACAAGTGCTGTCCATGGTTCTGAACCAAACATTTGCTGGCTCCTTAGCATAGATGCCTTCTTTTTCAAATAAAGATAGCAAGAGAACGAAGAAACATTGATAATAGAAGTGAATTAAAAAGTTGCTTAAAATTGCATGCTCTATCTGAATCATGAAAGAAAAAAATTGGGTTCAGAGTCCCTTTAATATAACTGTGTTGGTTATGCAAAACTGGGGAATGGGTAATAAAGGGATTATCTATCTTTTTATACAGTAAAAATTCTGGTGTAGACTGTACCTTTAAGTACACAGTTAGGGGTAGATTTACTATATGTCGAGCGGACATAATTCGCTATACATACGCTGTCGGAATTTATCATTGCACAAGCATTTCTAGTGAAATGCTTGTGCCATGCTGCCCCCTGCTCACTAGCGGCCAATCACCCGCTAGCAGGGGCTGTCAATCATCCCGATCGTACCTAAAAGGTGGCGGACAGGTTAAGGAGCCTGAAACAATGTGCCTACAAAGCAGCATTGGCTGCTTCATAAATGAGCCCTTAAAGTGAGCTTCAGAGCAGCAATGCACTACTGAAAGCTAACTGAAAACATCTGGTGACCCATTGACAAGAAGCATATGTGTGTAGCCACTCAGTAGAGCATTGCTTCTCTGGAGCTGACTTTAACCATGTGATAAACCGCTCTGCAGGAGTTAAATGCATAATGATATGCAAGCAAGAGTACAATAACAAAATGCTCTAACATGTAAGAGGATTTTACTTTTGCACTTTTATTTCCCTTTAAGGTTGGGATTACACTGCCAATCAGAGGCAGTATTGTCCATTCAGTGCACATTCAGTCAAACATACTTGTTAACCAGGATGATATTGACGTGATTTGCACTCTTCAGCAAGATCTTGTAAATGCCGCTACTAATCTGTACAAAGGCAAGCAAGCTCTGCTTAAATTGAAAATATTACCTGTGATATCGTACAACAGTGGTACTTCTATCCTTAGTTTCTTCCCTATGACTCTTCCTGGGATTTACCTGTTATTCTGTTGGGAGGATTTCTATTCTGCCTGCATGTTTAGTCTGGTAAGTATGGCGACACTCCCAGCTATGAGTCACCACTTAGTGAAGAGAGAGCGAAGCTAGAAAAATGTTTTCCAGAAATGGCAAAAGGTCACTCTTTTTAAATTTCTTTCTAAATATATTTAAGTAACAAACCAATCAGTGCCATGTTACTGGAGTGAGAGAATAGAAATTCTAATGCAAAATAATTTATCATAAAAATATAACAAATGTGAAATACTAAAATAAATAAACATACTTCCCAAGATGCAACTAACTTTATGTATTATTACAATGTCCCTTTAAGTGAAGCCTCATTATACTTCCTGTTTCAGTGTGTTGTTAATAACTGTTTGAATTTCAGAGTGCCTCATATTCTGCACCCAAGAGGTTTTCTTCTGAGGTTGGTGTAGAGATGTACTTCATTATTAATGACTGTTAAGACTATTTTTAGTTAAATCTCCAGTGAGTCCTCACCAGTGACACTACAACCATTTTGGCTTTAACCTGTGAGACTACTGGTAACCATGCAGCCATTTTATTCATGCTTGGAGGGCTGAAATATATAGGAGTAAAAGGACTGAAAAGAGTAGTAGGACTAAAACGCCTGTTACAACAAAGAAACCTATAATTATGCTACATATTTTATGTATTACAAGAATTAGATTGTATACTGTCATGTTAGCTCTTGCATATATTATATATATGTTTTTCACAATGTAGTAATCCCTTATATAGTACTACAGTATATATTGGTCCTCTATGAATAAATGTAATACAGAAAAACAATATAATAATGATAAATTTACCTTTTGAAACTGCACATTGACTTGTTCGATTTGGACATTGATTTGGAACTTATAAAGGTGAAGTTGTGAATGAATGAGGATATGAGTGATTATGGAAAGGACAGAATTCTCAATGAGTTTCATTCAAATCAATGCAAAAAAAAGTATTTCTCAGGTATTTACAGTTTCTAACAATTCTAACTTTTCAAATACATTTTGCCCACAAAAAAAACTCTGGAGGACAAACACTTGCTTTGGGACAATTTGACACCAACATACCAATCAATCAGAATAATTGGCAGATTCAACACTTTGGCATATTGCTTTTTTGGGATTAAAGGAGAAAAAAATGGAAAATTAACACATGCATTAAATTTGTAAATAAAAATAAATTAAATTCTGACAAGTATTTCTATACTTTCTATATATTAAGGACATAAGAGGTGTGAATCATTTAAAGACTAAACTTTAATCACACATGGGGGCCAATTTATCAAGCTTTCCTTCAGGCTTGCTGGAAACAGAAGTTATGAAGCAGCGGTCTAAAGACCGCTGCTCCATAACCTGTCCGCCTGCTCTGAGGCCACAGACAGAAATCAACCCTATCAAATTCGATCGGGTTGATTGACACCCCCTGCTAGCGGTCGATTGACCGCGAATCTGCAGGGGGCGGCATTGCACCAGCAGTTCACAAGAATTGCTGGTGCAATGATAAATGCTGAGAGCATATGCTGTCGGTATTTATCGCTGTGCAGCGGACATGATATGCTACATCGTATCATGTCTGCTCAAACATTAATAAATATACCCCTAGGTGTGCTTTAACAATTTATTATTATAAAAATAAGTTTCTTGAAATTCTATCACTATAGACCCTGCAAATCTATGGGATATATTTAACAAGCCGCGGGTGCAGCTATTTACGCGCGAGCCTTCAGATAAATCTACACCTATGTGTTAAACC
This sequence comes from Bombina bombina, assembly GCF_027579735.1. Taxonomy (NCBI): domain Eukaryota; kingdom Metazoa; phylum Chordata; class Amphibia; order Anura; family Bombinatoridae; genus Bombina; species Bombina bombina. The sequence continues at coordinate 804,621,913 of NC_069499.1, read as the reverse complement.
TCTGCAAAGGTTTTAAATACATAAGTTAAGTATCAATTGTGTACTGCAGAGAACTGCTGGTCCTGAGCTGAACTGCAGCTGACCCAATAAGCAGCGCACACCCTAACAAATATAAGCATGTCATTTTACTATGATGGACATTTAACCCCAGCGATAATATGCTTTAGACATTCTGCTGCACACGGAATTCTAACCCAAGGCTTCTCTATAGAGGTCAGGTACACAAATGTATACTCTCCTAAACATACAATAACTTTAATATGTAAGTGAAAGTTCAGTAAAGCTCTGATACGTGACATTAAAACTGTATAAAAATTGTAGAAATAAAATGATTTAAATTAATTTGAAGCTGAAGCAGCGGCCACATGGATCAGGTGGAATATTTCCCCAGAGTTTACAACTTTTCCACATTTTACCGGATTCTCATGTTTAAGAGCTCTGGCCACTATCCCTGTCGAAGCTCTCCTGAACTTAAAGGGACATGAAACCCCAAAAAATTATCTCATAATCCAGATAGAGCATACAATTTCAAACAACTTTCTAATTTACTTCTTTTATTTAAATTGCTTTCTTCTTTTGTTATCCTTTGCTGAAAGTTTTATCTAGGAAAGCTCAGGAGCATCAAATCTAGAATCTAGCTGCTGATTGGTGGCTGCGTATATATACCGATTGTCATTGGCTCACCCATGTGTTCAGTTAGAAACCATTAGTGCATTGCTGCTCCTTGAACAAATGATACCAAGAGAAGTAAGCAATTTTGATAATAGTAAACTGGAAAATTGTTTATAATTTTATGTTCTACCTAAATCATGAAAGACATTTTTTGGGTTTCATGTCCCTTTAATAAAAATCCTGGTTTGCCAAGGACCATTTAGATATAACCTGATCTTTCCATTACTAATCCCGATCTGCTTACACCCATTTGTCTGCCCCACAGATTATATGACCCTGCTCCTAGAACTTCCTGGCATCCCAAAACAGAGACTTAGTCCATAATATACGCAGGTTAAATGTGTTCAGAAATGAGTCTTCTATGGAAATATGCTTCATTTATGAAGCTGCAGGCGCGGATTTGGAGACTTGATTTTTAAGATGACTAATGTGACCTGCAACCACAAGTTAAAAAGTGGTGACTGACCTGACCAGAATGACTGACAACCCCTGCTATTGATTGGTTGTGCAATATTCACTTCTGCTGTTGGATGCTGAGTCGCTGACTGTGTCAGGTTGCCTGCCTGGAAATCTGCCCTGTCTCAAATGGGGCCCAATCTGTGCTTAAACTATGCACAAAAAAGAAATGTTAAGCCTCAATTTAAATCTGCTATTTTTCAAATGTCAAGTCTGTATTTTAAATCATTTTAAATATAGATAATTTTAAACATTTTAGGCTTGTTCTAATGTTAATTTTATTTGTAGGAAACATATAAGCAAACTAAAATGATTTTAAATATGTGGACTGTAGTTTCTTTGTCAGATCAATTTCCCCAAATATACATAAATCTGTTAAATCTTTCTATGGGTTGTTTGAGAAATAAAATGTGTTAATAATCCCCTCACTGCTAGAGGTAGGATAAAGTCTAACTTCACTTAAAGGGGCAGTAAAGTCAAAATTAAACTTTAATGGATTGGAGAGAGCATGACATTCTAAACAACTTTCCAATTTAGTTTTATTATCAATTTTGCTTAGTTCTCCTGTTATCCTTTGATAAAGAGCATGCACATGTCTTTAGCCATCTCACAGTAGTGTTTGCAACATTGTTTATCGCAATGTTCTACATATTTGCAAACACTGCTGTTATAGAGTGCTATAGACACATGCACCCTCTTAAGCTCCTATAAGCTTACCTATCGTTACTTTTCAACAAAGGATACCAAAAGAACAACGCAAATTTGATAATAGAAGTAAGTTAGAATGTTGTTTAAAATTGCATGCTGTATCTGAATCATGAACATTTAATTTGGACCTTATTGTCCCTTTAACTCCAAATGAGAATGACTTAGCAAGTGCTAACATCGTTTTGGTGCATTCGTTATCAAATTTGCCATGTGACATTGATGTATCTGTAATTCTTTGCAGACCCACAGAGAATCAAGAGGGATCTAGTCCTCTCATATCGTACCTACATAGCTGTTTTTCTACCCTGTAAGCTTCTTCTCAAGCAGAGGGAAGCAGGAAAGATCAGGGAGGAGGGCAACTAGCAAATGCACAGTAATAGAGAAGTGCAGGGCCCAAACAAATATGCTGCTACATATTTACTAGGCAGTATGTCTGATTTTTCTAACTTAGGTACATTTACATCTATAGCTAAACTTGTTAAGATACTGGTCATTTCTAAAGCAGACTAAAAATAGAGGGGGAGATTTGGTGTAACCTTTAGAAAAAAAATCATATCTTGCTTATTTTGATAATAAACCATTCATAAAAATCTTTTCATACAGAGCTTCCCACAGACACAGCTCAAAACGTATCTGTAGTAATTCTTTGTTTTCCTTCACTTCCTTTTTCTTTTCAAAATCTAAAAATAATTGTAATAAAACTTAAATATATCACTAATTTTAAACAATGCCTCTTTCTTATTCACTATTCAACAACTTACAACAAGATGGAAGGGTTTAACTGAAATCTATTAAATACAGTGACTACAAGTCACAGTGATGCTAAAAATCTTTCATTCTGATCCCACAGTATAATGGGGAGCACTGGCCCCCAGGATTCGGAATATAAGTGGGTCCCCTCCCTCACAATGGCGTTTTTGAGGGTTACCAGTGGGTGGGCATCCTTCCTTCCTCTCTCTGTTTTGCACAACCTGACGTCCTCCTCCTCCAGCTGCTGCTCTCAGTGACTGGCCTATTTATGGTGAAAAGCTTATAGCTTTATCTCCTCTTGGTGTGGCTCATGCTCTCCTCCTATTGGTTCTCCCTGATATCCTGACCTGCCCTTCTCTCTGCTTAACTCTTTCAGTACCAGATGCACTAGCAATGCAATCAGCTGCTAATGTATTGTCACCCCCACATTTACACACATGATTATTAAATTGCAAGATATGTAAAAAAGGAGAGCATATATATGCATTTATATACATACATACATATATATACGGTACATATAGCAAACAACTTTTAAAATGATGCATAGTGGAGGATTTTGTTTTCTTGCTAGGAAATCAGCTCTACCCAGCAGCAATTCAGAACCTACTCCCAGCTGTCCTACAATGTTTCTGAATTGCTGTACAGTATTAACCCTAGCTAAGAATCCTGTATTGGAAACAATGTATCTAGAGGTTCTGGTGACAAGGTGACTTGTCTGTAAATACATATACACACATATAAATACATAGTTACATATGTACACACATATATACTTACATACATATATATCGTTAGACATGTATATGTGTCTATCTCAATGTTAAACCCCTTTGCCTGACATTTTTTTCTAATACCTGAGACCGCATATCTTTAAACCCTTATAACTTTTTTTTGCAATTTAAAAAAAAAAAAAATCATTTTTATTAGATGGTGTGATTATGAGTGTAACTGTACTTTGTAATATATTTTTTATGCGTTTTGTGACACTTTTCTGATTTCAAAACCGTTAACCAGAGCTTTAAGGTCGTGCTAACCCGACATGTGTTAACTTCAATTGCGCTCAAGTGATTGCATTTACTCTCAACTTGTAATGCAAGCGGAAAACCCGACGCGCTCAAACAGCCTGCGATAAACCCCTTGCGCCTCTCGTAATCTGACCCTAAATGGGCTACACAATGAGTTATATTCAATCTCTATCTATCTATCTATCTATCTATCTATCTATCTATCTATCTATCTATCTATATATATATACACACACACACAAATGTAAAAGCCTACACTAACAACTCAGTATAGAGCTCACTGGAACAAAAATTACAATATAACTTTTCATTTTTTGCAGGTGAAAGTATGAGTCATCAAGCTTTGAGGGAGTGTTCTCAAAGGTAAAGGAAATGTTAATAAAATACTGCACAGTTATTCAGCAGGATATCAGCACAGTAACAGCCCCTGGGTGCAGTCAATGCTCTCTCAAAAGAATGTCTGTGTTTATCTTCTGGAAGCTCTGAGCTGTAGAAACTCAACCCCAATAGTACACTGTGGTCTTCCAGTTGTTTTCTAAGTACTGAGAGAAGAAGATTTTAAGACCGTTTTGCATCATTACTGATCTTTTGGACCCTCATTATCCTGTTTCCGTTTGCCTTCATAATTAGTCATTGAAATGTCTGTAATGTAAAGATATAATATTATAGAATTCCCTATAGTATAATTTAATATATCATTTTGGTGCTATTCCAATACAACTGTTTTGTGTTCTGGCCAACCAGAGGGTTAAATCCTTAAAGGGATACGAAACCCACATTTTTCTTTCACGATCCAGATAGAGTATGTCATTTTAAATAACCTTCTAATTTACTTTTATAATCACATTGTCTTTGTTCCCTTGATATCATTTGTTGAAAAGCAGGGACAAACTCAGCAGCATGCATGTGTCTGGAGCACTATATGACAGCAAGTTTGCAAGAACGTTATTCATTTACAAGAGAACTAGATGGCAGCACTACTTCCTGCCATATAGTGCTCTTGACACCTAACTAGATATCTCTTCAACAAGGAATACCATGGGAACAAAGCAAATTTGATAATAGAAGTGAATTGGAAACTTTTTTTTAAAATTGTATGTTGTGTCCGAATCACAAAAAGTAAAATTTTTCAATTAAAGGGATTGTTTATCGGTAGTGATGTCGCAAACATAAAAATTTGGGTTCGCGAACGGCGAACGCGAACTTCTGCAAAAGTTTGCGAACTGGGTGAACCGCCATAGACTTCAATAGGCAGGCGAATTTTAAAACCCACAGGGACTCAGGTATGATGTTGTATCGATCAGGTAGTGTAAGGGTTACGCCCGCTTCACAGTGTGCAGTGTAGGTGATATACCTGCCCTGACCATGCTTTGCAGACCAGATATCAGTGGTCAGATGGACCCTTGCCCCAACACTGTGTGCCAGACATGCCATTATAGCAGACTTATATTGCTTTGGTGTTGCTTTTTGGTAATTAGAAGGCTGCTAAATGGCATAAATGGTTGTAAATGCTTCTCTGGGATCCCCTTTGTTCAGAAATAGCAGACTTATATGGCTTTGGCGTTGCTTTTTGGTAATTAGAAGGCTGCTAAATGCCACTGCGCACCACACGTGTTTTATGCCCAGCAGTGAAGGGGTTAATTAGGGAGCAAGTAGGGAGCTTGTAGAGTTAATTTTAGCTTAAGTGTAGTGTAGTAGACAACCCAAAGTATTGATCTAGGCCCATTTTGGTATATTTCATGCCACCATTTCACTGCCAAATGCAATCAATTTTTTTTCTCGCAATTTTAGGTTTCTCACTGAAATTATTTACAAACAGCTTGTGCAATTAAGGCACAAATGGTTGTAAATGCTTCTCTGAGATCCCCTTTGTTCAGAAATAGCAGACATATATGACTTTGGCGTTTCTTTCTGGTAATTAGAAGATCGCTAAATGCTGCTGCGCATCACACGTGTATTATGGCTAGCAGTGAAGGGGTTAATTAGGTAGTTTGTAGGGAGCTTGCAGGGTTAATTTTAGCTTTAGTGTAGAGATCAGCCTCCCACCTGACACATCAGACCCCCTGATCCCTCCCAAACAGCTCCCTTCCCTCCCCCACCCCACAATTGTCCCCACCATCTTAAGTACTGTCAGAAAGTCTGCCAGTACTAAAATAAAAGGTTTGTAAAAATGGTTTTATAGCATATCTACATATGCTGTGGTGTAGCATCCCCCTTGGCCCCCAACCTCCCCGATCCCCCCCAAAACAGCTCTCTAACCCTCCCCATCTGACTTATTGGCGGCCATCTTGGGTACTGGCAGCTGTCTGCTATTATTTCACAGTCAAAAAAGTGTTGTTTTTTTAAATGTACACTACTGTTACACCAGATGATGAGTGGTGGCACTGGGCAAGTGGGCACAGTATACGCTGTGAGCCTGACACACACGCTGGCAGGCAGGCAACTGAAATTAGATTACACAGGGAAAAAAAAAAAAAGCAGACTGATGTTCTAGCCCTAAAAATGGCTTTTTGGGGTGCTGTCCTTACAGCAGAGATCAGATGAGTCCTTCAGGACTGTAGTGGACACTGAATACACTAGCCTAGCTATCGATTTCCCTATTAAATCAGCAGCAGCTACACTGTCCCTCCTCTCACTAAGAATGCAGCTTCCGAATGAATCTAAAATGGATGCTGTCCAGGAGGTGGGAGGGTCTGGGAGGGAGTGTCTGCTGCTGATTGGCTGGAATGTGTCTTCTGACTGTGAGGTACAGGGTCAAAGTTTACTCAATGATGAGGTATAGGGGGCGGACCGAAAATCGCATATGTTCGCCGTCCGCGGCGAACGCGAACATGCTATGTTCGCCGGGAACTATTCGCCGGCGAACTATTCGCGACATCACTATTTATCGGTGATCTCGTTTCATAATAAACATGGCACTATTAGGATCAGATGATCTAAAGCCCTCCGCTCTGGCGAAAATATCTAAGATGATTCTTCAGTATTGCAAGGTCCTTCACACAATTTTATAAAGGCAAATTGTAGCTTGTTTATGTCTCTCAGCAGGTTCTGGATGTGAAGGTGAAACACATTTACAATATAATGCTCAAACACAATGTAACAATGTAATGTGTGATTTCTCTCTATGCCGGCAAGCTTTTCATCTTTAAGCCCATAGTGAGATAAACAGCTCTGAAACTAAAATTTGCCTTTCTAAAATTCTTTGAGAGACCTTGCAGTACCAACTACACTTTTTTAGACAAACTTGCCAGAGAAGAGAGCTTTGGATCATTGTGCCCTAAGTGTTGCAGTAATTGATCAATTTTGAGTGATGTTTATTACCTATTTTTATATAATATAGGAAGAACAGCAGCTAAACATTTTTTTAAATTATTATTTTTAACTGTTATTATTATTATTATTATTATTTTTGCGTACAAATTGCTAAAGAGACAGCCTACTTGAAAAATGTTATTGTTAAAAAAGATAGATAATCCATTTATTACCCATTCCCCAGTTTTGCATAACTAACACTGTTATATTAGTACACTTTTTAGCTATATGATTACCTGTATCTAAGCTTCTGCAGACTGCTGTGCTTTTTACAAACTTGCATTATAGCCAATTAGTGCTGATTCCTAAATAACTTCACAGAAGAGAGCACAATGTTATCTATATGGCACATATGAACTATGGCTGTGAAAAGCTAATAAAATACACTGAGATAAGAGGCGGGCTGCAGAAGCTAAGAAACAGACAGATATTTAGATGTTGAGGGCTCCATGTACTAAGCCGTCAATTCATCCGTCATTTTAGACGCAGATAAACTCGCCGTTACTCGCCGCGGGCGAAATGGTGTCCGCTGTCACTATGTACTAATAATCCCCCAATAAATAGACAAGTCTAGCCCGCCGCGAGCAGTGGCGGATTATTGATAAATTTGACGCCTCGCTCGCCGCGACTAAGCTAATGTACTTAACTTTCAGTTGAATTGTCTGGCCAATTATTAACACGTGACATGCAAGGTGTCACGAACATCATAGTAGTAGCGGGAATAGAATTTTGCTCCTATAAAAGTTCAACTTATCTAAACAACTTTATTATTGTTCAAAATTTTTTGAAGAGTGATAACAGAGCGTTATTTTTGTAATATTTATTTACAATTTGGATATGGCTTCATTTGGATCTGATAATATATAAATATTAATATAAAAATAATTATAAAGATTGACAACTATACAATACAAATTTAAAATATAGATTACTCTTTAATTACAGTCGACAAATTTGGCGCAATTTATGTACATGGAAATGAGAGACAAATTAGACGCCAGTTATGCTGTACAATGCTGATATTACTGCCTTTTATATATGTCTAGACTGGCGTCTAGATTGACTTTCCTATTGTTTTGTACCTTGCCCGCCACCTAAAAGGTGGCGAGGCAAAAATAACGAGGTGGGAGCGGAAATTGTAGCGAGCGGACAAATAGATTTTTTAGTACATTCGTTTTTGGCGAGTTGGTGGTCAAATGTGTCTAATTACAGTGAAAAATGGAGAGGTAGCGAGGTTTGGCGGATAAGTAGGCTCGCAATTTTAAAGATGCGAGTTTGAACATAGTTGACGACTTTGTACATATCAGTTTGCGAGTTTTGACGCGAGATTTGTTGCGGGTAGCTCGCTGACTGCTTAGTACATGGAGCCCTGAGAGTTTATAAATGTAACAATGTTGGTTTTGCAAAGCTGGGGAATGGGAGGCATTATCTATCTTTTTAAACAATTAAAAAATCAAGTAGACTGTCCCTTTAAGTAAAAGTTATTTGAATTTAAGGAGAAACTAACAGGAAGTGCACGATTATGTGCAAGAACCTCCCCCCAACTCCCACTGAAAAAAATGGTTTTGTTTAGCACAGTAAAATCTGTTTGTTTGTTTTTTTGTTCAAAAAGCAAAAGGTCTGTAATACATTTTAAAAGATTTCTCTTTTAGATACAACCCAGACATATTATGACTATCATGTCCCTTTAATTTGCTATCATGGGGCTTTCCCTGATATCCGTTACTGGCATTTATTTCCTTATATGAAGAGATAATCTTGGCTTCCCCTCGCTCATTTTAGTTTTTTTATTATTATTTTTCTTGAGGTTTAGAAATAAAATGTACATACATTTAAAACAGAAACTCATAATCTGTTACAATTGTACATGTCATATAAAGATGTATTATTGATGAACAGCTTAGACATGCTTACCAAATTACACAAATAAAGCTCAATGGATTAAACCTTTTTTTTTTTTAACATACATATGAAAAATTTCTCTAAAAACTAACTTAAAGGGACATTAAACACAATTTTTTTCTTTCATGATTCAGATAGAGAATACAATTTTAAACAACTTTCTTATTTACTTCTATTATCTAAATTGCTTCATTCTCTTGATATTCTTTCCTGAAAAGCATATCTAGATAGGCTCAGTAGCTTCTGATTGGTGGCTGCACATAGATGCCTCATGTGATTGGTTCACCTATGTGCATTGCTATTTCTTTAACAAAGAATATCTAAAGATTGTACCAAATAAGATAATAGAAATAAATTGGAATTTTGTTTAAAATTGTATTCTCTATCTGAATCGTGAAATACATTTTTTGGGTTTAATGGCCCTTTAAGGCCACTCTTGGACCTTGCAAAAAATTAAATAACTGGTTGGAGGGAGCTATTTAGGTTGTTTTTTTTTTTTAAAGCAGAAGAGTGATAAGATAAAGCTGATTAAATAGTGTAAATAATACAGTATGAAAAATAATAAAGAAAATAGAGAGGACGCTACACCAGAACCTTCTGTGTATAATTATTGATGGGGACGACACCTTATAAATAGGTCTTCTATATATATATATATATTCTCTACAGGAGCAGCAAGATCACGAGGGAGAAATTAGGATATTCATGTATTAGGACATTATATGATTATATATATATATATATATATATATATATTTAATATAATTGGGGACACGTCAGTGTTCTTGGAGATAAGTATAATAGTGCCTACTTTTATATGTAGATTGTTAGAATGTTAAAACTATATGGAGGAAAAGTATCTATAAACCAAAACAGATCTTCATTTAAAAGGTAAATGGTTGTGTGTAATATAATAGAGTAGAAATATTATATATAATCAGGATAAATAAAAGTCTAGAGCAAGGTACTCACAACATCATTAGGGTCTTTTGTAGATGGTCTGAGGATACTGTCTGTGATTGTTAATTAATTAGGTTGCTGGTTGAATATATTATTTTATATTGTGCTTGGCCACTTCTCAAGGCTCCGGACGCTAGCCATGAGGTGTCAATCAGGCTACATATAAAAAAAAGACAATAGCCACCAGAAAATACTGTAAGGAAAAAAAAAAGGGGAGGAGGGAAAGAGGGGGTGGGATACTGAAGAGAATTAGGGGCTGATTTATCATTGTCTGTCTGCAGTGTATCATGTCCGACAAACATCGCTAAATGCGCCAGCATACTCTGTCGGCATTTATCATTGCACAAGCAGTTCTTGTGCAATGCCCCCCTGCTAGCAGGGGGTGTCAATCAACCCGATCGTATAGGATCGGGCAGATTGCAGAGACAGCAGACCAGTTATGGAGCAGCGGTCTTAAGACCACTGCTTCATAATTGCTGTTTCCAGCGAGCCTGAAGGCTCGCGCAGAAACAGGGGCATCAAGGGTCATTCGGCCATTGATAAATCGGCCCCTTAGAGTTGACCCCAATTATACTGTGGCTACCCAATGGTACAGTAATTATCCAAGTCCCCTTTTACTATCTATTTAGAACATGAATATAATGAACAATAGATGTTAATTTTAAAGAACATAAAAAAAGTAAAATTTTGGATAATTGAAGAGGGTAAATTTAACTGACCCTCATCTTGTATGAAAACTATGTATGTAAGTCACTTAAGAAAAAACAAAAGGGTAACTTAGGGACTGTAGACTTTGAGAGATTTCTTGGTAGATAATTATATAGGTTTGAAAGTTAGCCCCTCCAGCTATGCGCACTTGCGCAGTATATTTTTTAGGCAGCTTTGAAACTTGTAAGTTCCAAAAAACGCATAAAGATATCAATATATATTCTTTAAGTGTTGATCCAATATTGTCCATTGCAATGTGTCCCCAGCTCTTGATGTAAATGTAGTACATCTCAAATAAGCTTCAGCTAGTGGCCTCTCATAACAGAGCAATGGCCATATGGAAGCGATAATGTTGTATGTGATATTAGCTGGCATGCTTGAAGTAATGATATTCCAAATTGTGATGTGTACTTTAGGTGTGCATAGTTTAGTCAGGGAATTGGAAGGATGTTTGAGTGTCTCCCTTTAAAGGGAAATGATACCCAAATGTTGAAACACTGGAATGTGATGCAGCATAGCTGTAAAAAGCTGACTAGAAAATATCAGCTGAACATCTCTATGTAAGAAAGAAAGATATTTTACCTCAAAATGTCCTAAGTATTCATACCCCATTGTAAAGGATTTTAAGCAGCAAATCAGTATGTCTGTCCCAGGACCGGCAAGGGAGTGAGCCTCATGCACACTCATATTATTTCCCTATTCAGTTTAAGGAAGTTTACTATGAAATCTCATGAGAGTTAAGTGAAATCTCATGAGATCACAGTTAAAGAGTTCATGACCTCACCACTGTTGATGCTGACTGGCTGCAGTTCATTTCTTCATTAACTTTTTACACAGGACTTACTCTGGTGAGCTGAGAAAATTGTGAGGTAAAATATCTTCCTTTTTTACATAGAGATGCTCAGGTGATATTTTCCTGTCAGCTTTTTACAGTTATACTGCATAAGTTTCAAGTGATTTAGCATATGAGTATTATGTCCCTTTAAATTATATGTTAGTAATATTTGCTTTAAGTCATTTCATACCACGTAAAGGGATCCTGCTGGGCCGATAGTTGTAAAGCCCATAGACACTAGAGTATTGTGACTTTCTTCTCCATTGTCCAGCGAAAAGATCCCCAAGTCCATTATTGAAGGCAGTGGGTCTCGAGCAGTAGTATGTGTAATTATGTTGACAGGCGCTTTGCACGGAAGGATGATTTTCCTCTCTTGAAGGCTGGTCATGCAGCTCCTGGTGTTTGACCATATCATCTAGGATGAATAAAGAAGGTATTGCATCCTGTGTTTCAGGAGGTACAGGAGATTATTCATTATTCCTATTGCAAAGGCTGTAAATCTGATTGTAGAAGAGCCTCCAATTTGAAATACTTTTGATCCAAGCACTGTGCAAGAGCTTCCCCTTCATGGTAAGCTGTGTCAGTAGAATCACTTTAAATTATAATGCCCCTGAAGTTGCTGCTGGTGTAAAAATGAGATTATCTTATAAGTAGCCTTGTTGCTATGGTGAAACAATACTTATGTGACCCAATTTTGTGGGGGGGGGGGTTGTGGCCTCAAGATGAGCCGCCGCTGTAGGCCCTGGATGCCCAGTCTACCGCCCTAGATTCATAAACACAGCAATCTTGGTATATATTTTTTCTTGTATGTAGATTAAAAAAACATCATTTTTTTGTGGTGGATGTGGATCATCTATGATAATCAGCGGATTATCATGGATTCCTCTGGAGTTTGTAGAGATGTGACCACTTATATTAATAAAACAAGTGAGTGCACAAAACTACTCACTAGATAAATGAATAAACAGGCATATACACTCCTCAAATTCAGCTATAGAACCACAGTGTTATCGGAATCCACCCACTCCTAGCAAACAGTCTCTTGTTCCTGCTGGAGGGTTTCATATCCCTACGGTCCTGCCAACAGAGTATGTGGTCCCTACGCATTTCGTTTACATAACAAGTAAACTTTATCAAGAGAATATCTGTTCGTGCATATACCTGTCCCTGAGGTCTTGTGATTTTGGAACTCAGTTGCAGTGGAACAGCACTCCCTTACAATCACAACTTTCAGGAGTACCTGGAAATCGATACAGGGTTCTGAAGGGTCTGTGGTGGCACGGAGGCCTTTAATAGGGTAGGAGCCAGAAGACGGATGCAGTAAGGGCAGAGGCAGAAATGTAGTCAGACAATCTGAAGTCAGGGCAGGCAGCAGGCAAGAATAGTTGATAGACAATCCAAAATCAGGAACCAGGAAATCTATACACAGAAATCAGGAGCTAATAACAGGACACAAGTTAATATGCTGGAAAGGGACTCCAGAATCAGGAAGCAAGGAAAAATAACCAAGCACTGACTGGGGGGCGTGCTGAGAATAAATAGGGAAACTAAGTCATGTGACTGGTCACCTGCCCCTAGTAAGCGGAGTAAGCAGGGTCAATAAGAGGAGGTCAGGGGCTCAGCACCATCTTGGTTTACCTCAGAGTCCCTGGCCTGCCTTCCTCCACCAGGCCCACACCCCTCTTCCCTTCCTGTGCTCAAACGCAGAGTCCTCGTGACGGCTGCCATTCAGAGTGTGTGGTCTCTACACGTTTCATTTACATAACAAGTTAACTTTATCAAGAGAATATCTGTTTGTGGATCGGGGAGAGGAGACCTGGGAAGCAGAGAATGCTGCCGCACCACCTTTAGGATGCCACCGGAGCCCGGGAGCGGGTAAGCGTATGGTCGTGCCATGACACTTTTATATATACCTTAATCATATTTAAACTTGCGTATGCTGCGACCAAAATACCTACGTCCCACCCACCAGTGTAGTATCAACCAATCCTGAGAAGCTTCTTGTTAGGATGCAGCCTCTCTAGTATACTATCAACAAGTGATAGGAAACATCTCTTAAAGGGACATTAAACACCTCAAGTTATTAATATAAATTGTTTAAGCATTTGTAGTAAAAACCTTTGCAATGTACTTTCATTATTTTTTTTTTTCTCTTTTCCTGAACCCAATTTTTTTCTTTTGTGATTCATATAGAGCATGCAGTTTTAAGCAGCTATCTAATTTACTTCTATTATCAATTTTTCTTCGTTCTCTTGCTATCTTTATTTGAAAAAGAAGGCATCTAAGCTAAGGAACCAGACAATTTTTGTTTCAGGACCTGGACAGCACTTGTTTATTGGTGCTGTCCAATCAGCAAGGACAACCCAGGTTGTTTACCAAAAATGGTCCAGCATCTAAACTTACATTCCTGCTTTTCAAATAAAGATACCAAGAGAATGAAGAAAATGTGATAATATGAGTAAATTAGAAAGTTGCTTAAAATTGCATGCTCTATCTGAATCGCGAAAGAAAAAAATTGGGTTCAGTGTCGCTTTAAATCTGAATATTGTGTACTTTCCAATTCATGTTAAACATGGAAGTGCAGAGACAGCTATATTCCACACAGGCATTGGTTGCACACTCTAGTAAGACATTTATAACCATTCCTAATTGGCCTCAGCAGAAAAGGTAACCTAAGGTACAATATGGCGGTGCCAACTGCTTTATAGACATTGAAATGTTACCCTTATTTTTTCAATATGTAAACAACTGATACATTTTCTAAAAATAAAAAAATGAATATTTTCAGGTTAACGTTTGCTTTGAAAACAACATTCAAGCACTGATTTATTTAGTGTTTAATGTCCCTTTAACAATACGCCCCCTCATAACGCAGATCACTTCAGACTAAATAGTTATACAGGGTATACTTTTGATATATCATGCCATGAAGATTAACACGTGTTATATTCATGCCCCTTTATCAGAGCAAATCCAATTGCAAGAGGAAAGACCGACACCATACATAGGGGAAGTTCAATTGGCTGGACTATTGATATATCTTACTATGAGGATTAATTAATATAGAATAATTATGCCCCCTTTATTAGAGGAAAGCCAGTCATAAGCTGAGGAGCCACCCCCATTCATAGAGGAGATCCAGCCATCAGAGCCGTAGTTTTTAATAAGTCTCCAATTGTACTATATATTAATCCATGTAAGGATACAACCCAATAAAAAGATCAATATTCTATTGCTATAAAATAGATAAGACCTAAGGTGGGATACATCAACCTCTAATAGATCAATTGCATACAGATTGTATGGAGTATATAAAGGGAGAAATGCACAAACCTTTACAATATCAGACACAGCAATATGTTAAAATACCTACTCTATAATATTTTAGGTTTAGTCTTAGTACCTTTGATACATTAAAGGGACATGAAACCCAAATATTTTTCTTATTTACTTCTATAATCTAATTTGCTTCATACTTTAGATATTCTTTGTTGAATAAATAGTAATGCACATGGGTGAGCCAATCACACGAGACATCTATGTGCAGCCACCAATCAGCAACTACTAAGCCTATTTAGATATGCTTTATCAACATAGGATACCAAGAGAATGAAGCAAATTAGATAATAGAAGTAAATTGCAAAGTTGTTTTAAATTGCATTCTCTTTATAAATCATGAAAAAAAAATGGTTTTCATGTCCCTTTAATAATATTATTCTTCACTTAACTTTATTTTTATATTACATTATTTGTAATTAATAGTAAAATTGATACTATGGGGCCGAATTATCATGTCCGCCGCACACTCAATGTAGCTCGCTCCTGCTCTGTCTGATAGCGGGAGCAAGCTACATTGAGTGTAATGGCACGATCGCGCCAGGCTGTGACTAGACAGCTGCCCAGATGCGCTCAGGGGGAAAAGTAGACCCACTCAGTAGAGCAAGAGCGGCGGTCTGAATCCTTTTTTATAATAAAATTTTAGCTGCAATATTATGTTGCATAAAGTTTGCGCTAAGATAATGTTATATAATTCTGCACTATTATTATTATATATTATATTATATAATTCTGCACTATACATTATTTTGTAGGTTTACTGCCCCTTTAAGTTCTTCTCTGTTCTGTCTAAAATGTAAATGTTTCAAGAAATATTACAAAGCATTGTTTTTTGTTGGAAAAATAGATGTTCCTGTGCTGAATAAACTACCTTTTTTTCTGTGAGAGTTGTCTCTTTCAATCAGTCAGTGAGCATCAGAGTCTCAGGACTCAACCACACATATTTAAAGGGATACTGAACCCAATTTATTTCTGTTGTGATTCAGATAGAGCATGCAATTTTAAGCAACTTTCACGTTTACTCCTATTATCAATTTTTCTTCGTTCTCTTGCCATCTTTATTTGAAATAGGAGGCATCTAAGCTTTTTTTTCATTCAGAACTCTGGACAGCACTTTTTTTATTGGTGGATGAATTTATCCACCAATCAGCAAGGACAACCCAGGTTGTTCACCAAAAATGGGCCGGCATCTAAACTTACATTCTTGCATTTCAAATAAAAATACCAAGAGAATGAAGAAAATTTGGTAATAGGACTAAATTAGAAAGTTGCTTAAAATGTCATGCTATATCTGAATCACGAAAGAAAACATTTGGGTTTAGTGTCCCTTTAATGATGCACTTCTTGTAAGCTTTAGCTAAATATTTTTTACTTAACCCTTTTTTACTTATTAATATTTTCAAAAAGATAAACTGCTGCTCTTTCATATACCTTATGGAAAAATTAGTAATATGTCTCTTTAAACATTTATAGCCCGATTCTCTAAACCTTTATGGTCTGACGAGTTTCTATAAATATTAAGAGGCCCCTCAGAGATTGCTTTAAAGTCATTTTTTCCCTAGGGAACTGTGTATGTCATTAAGGGTAGCTCACTAATATGCTTTATGTAAAGGAGCGACACCTTTACAATATAATGCTCAGTAAAATAAGCCGATGATTTCTTTCCATTACTTTTTTTTCGACAATTTTTGCCCTAAGTAACATTTGTATTATCGACAGGCAAAGCAAGAGTTAACACAAAATGACAGCATCTTTTAAATGTAGCCGGCCCGCATCCAGCACTGTCTATGTGCTGTTTCACACCCACCATTTTCCAATTGGCTTAGCTGATGTCAGTCACAGCCCTCTTGGCTCTGTCTATCTGCCTTGATGACACACCTATCCCTAGCTGTCTTAGCAGTTATACTACACATGAAGTAAGAACTAGCTATATTCTTATTAACTGTGCAAAATGTTTGGGTACAGAGATTTGCATATAGTGTTTTTTCATCTTAAAGGGATATAAAAAACCCAACATTTTCTTTTGTGCTATTTAAAAAAAACAAAAATAAAAACAGGACTGGGTACACATCCCATGACCCTGCAAAACTCACAGCCCTGGGTGCTCACCAGCACTTACAACCAGCTGTACAGCTCTCAGTGACTCAGGAAAATAACCCAAGACAAGCCAGGGTGCAAGGCCCATAGGTCAAATTCTAATTAAAATATTATTTTGCAGGGTCATGGGATGTGCACCCACATCATATTTGATGTTTAAAATATTTTGGGTTTTTCTTTACTTAATGGTTATCAATCTATTGGGAATGTAATTATTATTGTCATTCTATTGGTTAGAAAGTGTGTACAGTGGATCTCTAATAAATACCCTAAGTTTAACAAGTATAATATGTTTTATATTTATAATCAATTAATTATAGAACAATTTGATGCTCAGGGAGATATAAAAAAGGAGTAAACATTCTTTAGAAAAGTGGGAGATGTATATTACTTGCCTATCGAAGGAAAATCATAAACAATTACTGTTTTGCCTTTTTTTTTTAACTCAGAATTTGTAGTTGAGGCAAGAATGAAAGGCAAATGGATTAAATGGATTTTAGATGAGGAGGATGGGAGGTGGAAGATAAGAGCTTTTATATATACTGTATGTATATATATATATATATATATATATATATATATATATATATATATATATATACAGTATATATTATCAATATTATTATTATTATTATTTATAATGCACCAACATATTCCATGGGTACAATTAATTTAAATGGATAGTAAAGTCCAAATAAATTCAGATTCAGATAGGGCATGTCATTTTAAACAACTTTCTAATTTAATTTTATCATCAAATTTGCTTTGTTCTCTTGGTATTCATAGTTGAAAGCTAAACCTAGGTAGCTTTATATGCTAATTTCTAAGCCCTTGAAGGCTGTCTATTATCTGAATGCAATTTTTCACAGCTAGAGGACGTTAGTTCATGTGTTTCATATAAATAACATTGTGCTCAAGCACGTGGAGTTATTTAAGAGTCAGTATTAATTGCCTGAAATGCAAATCTGTCAAAAGATCTGAGATAAGAAGGCAATCTGCAGAAGCTTAGATACAAGGTAATTACAGAGGTAAAAAGTATATCTCTATAATAGTGCTGGGGAATGGGTAATAAAATGATTATCCATCTTTTTAAACAATAACATTTTTGGTGTTTACTATTCCTTTAAATAAATCTATGTTTAAAAACAAATTGTAAGAGACAAGACAAAATTTGACAGGCACATACAGGAGGAATTGAGGGCCCTATTCCCGTGGAAACTTACAATCTAGAAGGATAGGAGGGTGAGAAACAGGAGGTGAGGACTGCAAGAGTGAGAATGATGTTAATACAGAGTTAGATGAGTGGAATTAATGTATTACTGAGTTGGGTGGTAGGCTTCTCTGAACAAAAAAAGTCTTCAGGGAGCATTTAAAAGAAGAAAGATTATGGGGTGTCTGACAGTGCTAGGGAGAGTGATCCAGAGGGTAGGTGCCGCACAATAGAAATTCTGCAGTCTAGCATGGGAAGAGGTGAAGATCCAAGGAGCAGATTATTGTTGGATCTCAGTGGGCAGGCTGGATTATATTTGTTGTTTAGAGAGGATAGGTACTGGGGAGAAGCTTTGATAAGGGCTTTGTAGGTTAGGGTGAGAATTTTAAATTTACAGTATTGATGCTCATTACTTCATCTGTCTTACATAGCTGACTGTCAGTAATTGGCGTTTTTTTTTTTTTTAAGAACAGTTTCACTTCTCTTTAGTTGTGAAGGTTCTCCCTTTATCCCCCTCCTTCTTTCTTCCCTCTTTGTTAGAAAATCTTTTTTTAATTCATAGCTAATGCAATAAATGGGTCTAATTATGAGCTAGATTACAAGTGGTGCGCTGTTGTTTGCGTGCGTCAAAAGAAGCGTGCATATAACAAGTTGAAAGTAAATGTGTTTGCTGGAGTGCAATTGAATTTAACGCGCGTCAGGATATCGCGACTTCAGAGCTCTGGTTAAAAATTGCATTAAAAAGTTATAAGGGTTTAAAGATATGGGCAAAGGGATTTAACATAGAGATACATATATATGTCGATAGGTCTAATTATTTTTTAAACTACAGATGTAGAAACAACATATTTTGTAACTCTTCTTTTATATAAAAATTTAAACTACAGGTGTAGCAATACTATAAACCTAACATTTCTTAACCTATATTCCTGCCTTGCCCCCAAAAAATCGCAATTAAAACTAAAATTAATAACCACTTAACCATCAACCACCCATATCTCAATACACCTAATTACCCTATTAACCCCTAAACTGCAAAACCACCACATCACAATAAACCTATTTACCCTATTAACCCCTAAACAGCAAAATACCTACATCGCAATAAACCTTTTTCCCCTATTAACCCCTAAACCGCAAAACCCCTACATCGCAATAAACCTATTTACCCTATTAACCCCTAAACCGCAAAACCCCAACATCGTAATAAACCTATTTAACTTATTAACCCTTTAAACCGCCAAAACCCACAACGCAAATAACTATTTAAATAACTATGTACAGTACACTAACCTAACACCCCCTAACCTAACAACCCCTAACCTAACACCCCATTAAATAAACCCAAATTACCTAAACGAATACATTCTAAAGTTTACAAAAAATAAAAAAAGCGAACATTACAGAAAATAAAAAAATCAAATTGCCAAATTTAACAAAATTAAACCTAATCCCTATTAAAATAAAAAAGACCCCCCAAAATAAAAGCACCCCCTACTCTAATAATAAACTACCAGTAGCCCTTAAAAGGGCTTTTTGTAGGGCATTACCCCAAGATAATCAGCTCTTTTACAAAAAATATACAAAGTCCCACCTAACACCTAAAAAACCTAAACTACCCATTGCCCTGAAAAGGGCATTTGTTTGGGCATTGCCCTTAAAATGGCATTTAGCTCTTTTTCTGCCCATCCCTAATCTAAATAAAACAAATCCCCCCCAAAAAAACTTACAAAATCTTAAATCTAACCCCCAGGTTGGTACTCGCAGTTCCAGAAGTCAGGTGGAGTCTTCTTTCAAGCGCAACCTCTTCTTCTTCCAGGAACATCCTGCACGGTTTACTTTTTGTAAACTTTTTTATTTTTTGTAACTTTAGAATGTATTAGTTTAGGTAATTTGGGTTTATTTAATGGGGTGTTAGGTTAGGGGGTGTTAGGTTAGTGTACTGTTCTTAGTTATTTAAATAGTTATTTGCATTGTGGGTTTTGCAGTTTAAAGGGTTAATAAGTTAAATAGGTTTATTGTGATGTAGGGCAGAATGTTTTGTTCCTCCCCCCTTATCCCACCTCATTTTTAAAATGTTTTCATAAATTCATTATATATTTGAGGTACTGACTTATTACATGTGTAAAAAAGACTAGTGAACAAGAAGTGACAATCCATCTATACAATGTCACTGTGTTTCTGATCATCCACTAAGGAAACGAGGGATGGAGAGACTGGCCTCTGCTTACCTCCTGTTATCTCACAGAGATGAGATCCGGCTTCCTTATTCTATTTGTTTTTCCGCTACATATTTCTCTATTACACACATAGCCATACATTTAGCTCTTTCTCCCCTGTTTCTGAGGAAGAAGTTTCTGCACTTATACTGAGCTCTCACCTTACTACCTGTCCTCTTGACCCTATCCCCTCACAGCTGCTCCCCTCCCTCTCTTCTACCCTTACCCCTATACTCACACACATTTTCAACCTCTCCCTCAGCACCGGTATATTTCCCTCATCTCTGGTCACACCTATCCTCAAAAAACCTTCTCTTGATCAAACCTCCCCATCCAACTACCGCCCTATTTCCCTACTCCCTCTTGCCTCAAAGCTTCTTGAAAAACTAGTATATGCACGCCTATCCCATTTCCTTACATCCTCGACCAACTGCAATCTGGATTTCGTCCCCATCACTCCACAGAGACAGCAATTGTTAAGGTTACCAACGACCTACTTACAGCAAAATCTTACAGCAAAATCAAAAGGGCACTTCTCTCTGCTTATCCTCCTTGATCTGTCCACAGCCTTACTGTACTGTTGACCACCCTCTTTTTCTCCAAACCCTCCAATCCTTCCGCATTTGTGACACAACCCTCTGGTGGTTCTCTTCCTACCTCTCAAATGGTACCTTTAGTGTTGCCTTCTCTGGGGCCTCCTCTGCCCCGTCACCACTTTCTGTTGGGGTACCACAGGGCTCTGTCCTCGGTCCCCTTCTCTTCTCAATCTACACGTCATCATTAGGTTCCCTAATAAAGTCCCATGGTTTCCAATATCATTTGTATGTCAATGACACCCAAATCTACTTCTCTGCACCAGACCTATCCACCTCGCTAACCCGTGTCACTAATTGTCTTTCTCACATCTCTTCCTGGATGTCCTCTCACTACCTCAAGCTAAATCTCTCCAAAACTGAGCTCCCTCCTTCTTCCAAAATCTCCACCCCCCAATCTCTTTATAACTGTCGACAACTCCATCATTACCCCTACCCCGCATGCCCGATGTCTCTGGGTCACACTTGACTCAGATCTTTCTTTCACTCCTCACATTCAGTCCTTGGCTATATCCCGCCACTTCCACCTTAAAAATATCTCTAAAATTAGACATTTCCTTACACAAGACATAACTAAGATTTTAATCCACTCTCTCATCCTTTCCCGCCTTGATTACTGCAACTCTGTCCTATCTGGTCTCCCCAGCTGCCGCCTAGCTCCTTTATAATCCATAATGAATGCTTCTGCCAGGCTCATCTTCCTTACACGTCGCTCTTCATCTGCTGCACCTCTCTGCCAATCCCTTCACTGGCTTCCTCTTGCCTCCAGGATTAAACACAAAATTCTCACTCTGACCTACAAAGCCCTCAACCACACTGCTCCCCCCTATATCGCAAACCTTGTCTCCAGATACTCTCCCTCCCATCCCCTTCACTCTGCTCACAACCTCCTACTCTCCCCCTCTCTTGTTATCTCCTCACACTCCTGCTTACAGGACTTCTCCAGACTGGCTCCCATCTTGTTGAACTCTCTGCCTCGCTCCACAAGACTCTCCCCTAGTTTTGAAAACTTCAAGCGACTCTTGGCAGGGCCCTCTACCCGTCTGATCCCTATAAATGTTTCCTTGTATTCCGCCTATGTTTGTAGCGCTGCGGAATCTGTTGGCGCTCTACAAATAACTGATAATAATAATAATAATTACCTGGCTGAATACAGTTCTTTTTTGTTGTTACACTGTTAAACTTGTAACCTATGTTTACTGCTGGATCTTGACTTAGGGTCAGATGATCAAAAGCTTGCCAACATGGAAATAAATCATGCAAAGTTTTTTTGTTTTTTTTTTAAAGGGACACTCAAGCCAAAATAAACTTTATGATACCGATAGAGCATGCAGTTTTAAGACACTTTCCAATATATTTTTAAATTTTGCAAAGACTTTTTATAATCACACTTTCTGGGGAACAAGATCCTACTGAACAGGGTATACGTATACTAGTCTTAATACAATTTGCCTTTATACAATTGTTTGAGGGACCTTACAGTACTGACAAGACCTCTTAGAGAATCTTGCCAGAATCGAGAGCCCTTTAGTTAGTACCCTGGATGAGGGGGGCACATAGTGATTTTATACAGGGCTATGTTTAGAGAGTTGGTGGGTGCAGTTTGTCCTGTGGCTGCAGTGAGTAGAGTTAATTCCTGCACTGTGTCATTATCAGCCGTTAGTTCTGTGGGAAGAAGCATGTTGTAACGTGATGTGAATCATCTGAAGTTAAACACAGACAGAGAGCTACAGAAGAGAACATGTCTGCTGTCAGTGGAAGAGGAACAGTGTCAGCTGGTAACTGAGGGATCATAATTCAGAGCTGACTGACTGGTCACCTGTTATTGTGAGGAAAAAGCCAGTAGCCATATTAATGCAGCTGATTTCTGAGACATGACTGAGCTATATACCATTGGTTTTGAGGACAAGATGTTGTTACTAACTTTATAAGTAACATTGGCAGCAACATAATGGGAGGTCAATCAGGAAATAGCAGAAATTGTGACAACAAAACAAAGCATCGCAGACAGGGGCGGAACTACAATTGGTGCAGCAAGTGCAGTGGCACAAGAGGGGGGCTCATAGCAGCCAGTCTGTACATAGGTGTGTTCCTATGTGGTCTGTGTACATAGATACTCACCATCATTATAATGAGTGGCACAAAAACATTTGCACAAAAGAAAACTTGAAAAAAAAAGTTCAAGAAAACTCAAATTGAAACTAAAGAGACAACTTTGTCAGCTTGGAAACAGCAATATAAGATATTTCACAACTATGTCTGAATCCTGTGTGATTAGGGAAAAATCCAGACAACACCTTGAGAACACCATGGCTTCTTGGCATCTGTGAAACTGCCCGGACAAATTCCATTCTATCCAGCAAGACAACTTTAATATAACGAAAGAGCACATGCAAATATTTAAGAACTAATCCCATTTGCATAAACCCTTTTGAATATGTTTTTCCAATGTGCTGTTGTAATTACTGTTTTCTGTGTTGCTAGTGATTCTTCTATGCTCTGAGATATCATGTAACACAACCATATATGCTAATAGAAGGAACTCCCAATGGCAAACGGCTAAAATTTGTCCTTTTAGAACAGTCATCCTCAAACTTGGCCCTCCAGAGGTTTTGGAATTACATTTCCCATGATGCTCAGCCAGCATATGAGCTGGCTGAGCATCATGGGAAATGTAGTTTAAGGCAGTTCTGAAGGAAAGGGGGTTCAACCCGGTACTAGAAAGGTGTACCGAATAAAGTGGCCAGGGAGTGTATATAAGTGCATTGGAGCCCTTTGCCGTTAAGTAGAAGAAAACATGTAAAAGCATATTTATGCAATATTCATATTTTCATGTTGGACTTGCGCATATTAATATGCGATCAGGTACACGCATATGAAAATATGCGATCATGTTTGTGCCACGAGTCGGGTGTTTTTTTTTTTTTTCTCCATTGACTTCTATGAGGGAAATAGGTTATTGTTTGCACGACAATATAATTGTGCTAGAAGTAAGCTGTTTGTGCTTGTCAGGTTAGCGCGAGAGGGATACATTTTTACTTTCAACTCATAATACCAGCTCAATCTGACGAGTGCAAAATGTTTAATTCTAGCTCAATTAGCACTATAGTGGAAGCGCAAAATCTGTAATCTGGCCCTAAATAAATGCTAGATAGCATGATGCATTCAAAGAAAAGATTAGCCTGAGAATAACATGTAGATATATTTTTAAAGTGTCATTATCTGTTTAAATATTGGCAAAATAAGTGTAAAGTTTTAGTGTCTATAAAACAATGGGAGCTGCCATGTTGTAACTTAGGTTACCTTCTCTGTTGTGACCAATTAGAGAGAGTTATAAATAGATCACTGGAGTGTGCAGCCAATGTCTGTGTGGAATATAACAGTGTCCTGCACTTCCATTTCTAACAGGAACTGAAATGCTCACAATTTCATAATTAAATTACAGGGAAAGGGGACACAATAATTAATGAAAGTATATTGCAAAGTTTATATATACAATTTATCATTTTATATTACAATCTCAAAGTGTAATTATGTGCCTTGTAAAAGTGATCCTATACATCATTGCATTCCTGAAAAATGTAGCCGGTTTCCTCAAGCTATTTATAAATCCTTTATTTGGGTAGGCAGTTACAAGAGAAGTTGGTCTGTCATTACTTCATGATATTACAGCTGTTCAGCATTCCCTCTCTCCTTTCTGATTCCGTGGACCATCCCATTTCTGGTTAGGCCACTGCCCCAAATAATAGTTTGTATAGAAAATATGAAAAAAGCTAAGTGGTGCTAAAAAGCCATAATGCAGTGACGTCAAGTGGAAAACTGCAAAAGCTGTATCCCGTAGATCGGGTGAGACTACAAACGATGCACTCCAAAGCGTATGGCATATAGTATCCAGCGGTGTCAACTGGGAAAACACAAGTAACATAACCTGTAAAAGATAAAAAAAACTCCTGCTAAACTCCTCTGCTAGCTCTGCTATGTTAAACGCATTGCTGATAGGAAAACATACCGATTACCCAGCCGAGGGCTCAAAGCAGGAATCAGCGTGGGGAGTGAGCAAGGTCAGATCCTAGAAAATACAAATTACAGCGTTTGTCCAAGTGCATCAAGTCTTTACTCACCTGGCTTCAGATCAGACGTGGGCTCCTCGATGCGGTCTTAAAGTGAATGTAAATTTTGATGCTAAAGTGCCCGGTTTTTAAAAATTCGATTAAAACAGTCACACTTTTTTTTTTTTTTTTTTTAAATAGTTTTTTTATTGAGGTTTTTTTTTGTCAAAATAAACATTTGGTAATTATCAATATGCAATAAAAAAGAAATCAGAAAAGTATTACAGAGTAAACTGCAAACATATGCCAGATAGGTAAACCAAATGATTGAAAAACAAATACTTTTTCACATTATACAGTAAACCCCAAGGTAGCTGAAGACCCACTACATGAACCAAGCAGTCATTATTAGGCTATATGGGGATACTGTAAATAAAACAAAGAGTGAATGAACATAAATTGGAAAGAGCCACTCATGGGCCCCTATTGAAAAACCTCATTTTTTGTTTTTTAGGATAATATAATGTCAAGCTCCCTGTCTGGTAAATATGTTTATGTTGAAACATTGGAACACCTCCATAAAATTAGCTAGCAGCTGAGTTAAAATAGCATGCGTAGGTGACACACATTAGCGATCAGACCTGCTGATCCAGACGGGTCATATGAACGCATTCTTATTGTGTTATGAAGGGTTAGGTTCTAGGTGAGCATTCAATAGCTGTGATACAGGTGCGGTATGGACGAGATAAACCGCCTTGTTAGTTTCCCTGGAGTAGGGAATACATTATTGTAGGGGGGGGGGGAGGAGGTGGTATTTTTCATGCTTTCAGGAATATCTCACCGTTTAGGAGCATTAAAACGAAATAAAATGCACTTAGAACTATCTTTACTATATAAAACATGAACAGGGAGAGATTAAACACGCAATAGTGAGCTATGCAAATACAATGTAAGGAGATATGCTACATTATATATGCTAGTAATGAAATAGTTATACCTGAAACTATGTAGCGGGGCATATTAAGGAATGTGATGTAAAAGGGGGAGTTAAATCTAAATGAGCGGAATCAGGGACTAGGGTTCTCATTCTATCTGACGTTAGCGAGTAGGACCAGCCAAAAGTATATACAGTGTTAGGCCAGGTTTGATACATACTCCATTATCTACGGGAAATACTGTCTCTAGAGAAGCAGGTGCGAGTCAACAGTTACATTGCAGTCATGTATGCCAAGTTAGAGATAGACTTCTCAGTTGCTGCATATTATTTTAAGTGTAAGATTAGGGACTCATAGGAAAAGGTATACAGGATTGCTCGTATTACATAAAATATTAGCTTCAATGAGTCCAACATGCAGTAATAGGCTAAGTAACAGAGACACAGGGGGTAGTGAGGTAATGTTTAACATCTCAATAAGATGGCTATATTTAAGTTATAGAACATATTACGCTAGAAATTGTTAGGAAGTTTAAGCTGCCCAACCATCCTATACATATATGTTATTTTTATGGTCTTGAAGATCCTGTTAAGCTCTAGTAAGAGATGCCTATCTCTTGATATAATTAGGGAGCTGCAAGTTTTGATTGTAGTGTCTTCCTCGCTCACCAATAAAGCTATGTATGAGTGTCTAAAGCAATTGAATCCTCTACTAACAATGCCTACCTGATTATAAAAAGATAGAAGTAACTCCAGTATTTCAGGCATGATGATCATTTAGGCATTCTAATTTGAACAGAGAGTAAGATTTAGGTTTTTCCACACACTTAGAAATCTTGCTGTCAAGACACGGGCCCTATGTCCTAACAACAAGCAAACACTCAACTTTCTCTCAATTATCTATATAACATTTTACAATGCCTATTGTATTAAGTGAGGAATCTGAGTTAAGATAACCTAAGCTGGAAAACAGTCTAATAAGGCATACTAATGGGCTGTAGGTAAATATATATGCAGGCATCAGAACATGTAAAACATATCATGAACATACATGTGTAGGAGATAATTGAATACAAAGCTTAGCAAGCATTTAAGCAGAACAAAACATATAGTGACCAATATCATTGTTATCAAACAGCAATGATGCCCTTATAAGTCTAGATATCAAGGATAAAACTGTGTAAAATACATTTGTGACAGTGTATATACAATATAGTATGCATTATAACAGCCTTTAAGAGTTATTAGTATTATAGAAGATCTTAGAGTTACCTGTTCAGAAGAATTTGGCTAGGACATAACTGGTGTGCAATAAAATACATGCTGCTTAAGAGGATCTATATATACATATTTAGCCCAGTTTAAGCAGGTCTAGGGTCAGCTTGAAGCAGACCTGAACAAGTAAAAAAGAGCCAGCTACAGAATCACGGACACCAGCTTCCTATACTAAACTGAAACCAATCCTTGACTCCCCTCTAGTGGAGACAAATGGTATAAACATCATGTCTTTGAATATTTAACCCTTTCGTGACAGGGTTAAAGTGCCTACATCGGAACAACTGTTCCGATGTAGACAAATTGAAACTACGCGATCGTGCATACGATCGCGAGATTTCAATTATTGGATCGCATCTGGGGGGCGTCCCTACAATCCTAGGAACGCCCTCCAGACCGCGATTAAATCCCTGAAGCACAGAAGGCTTCAGGACAGCCGTTAGTTATGACGTTCCATTCCGTCATAACGGCTTTAAAGCCCAGTCTAATTATGACGGAATGGAACGGCATAACGGCTTTAAAAGGTTAATTATCTATCTACAGACTGCCGTTTAAAATATTTGGCCAAATACCTCGTGTACCATTTAGGCAGTGTCATATTCTAGTTAGATAAGCATCATTGAGCTAGTTGATGCGATCATATGCAGCCAAGTAAGCTGTTACAGCCTCTTAATTATAAATAATAGCAATACCCATTAGGCAAGAAGGATTATAAGATAAAACATGTTTCACATAAGTCTGTTTTTGAGTCCGTTGCAAATGTGTCATTAATTAAAGAAGTAACTATGCCTAACCGACTCCTCTGCGCTCTAGAAGACTTTCTTCCAGGCTATGCCCCTGAGCGATTTGCATGTAGAGAATCTTCAACTTGTGCCTGTTTTTGTTATTCTCTAGCTGGAATTTAGTAGCTGCAATCTGACAGCTTGCCTTGTAGAATGTCCCTTGTCTAGGCACAGACGAAGCCAGGAGCTGACAGTCATTCAGCGGATGCTGAGGTTTTAGCTGGGATGTTCCACTCAACTCAGAAAGCATAGTCTCTGGTGTATTAGCCGCATGTTCTCCGCTGCCCAGAGCCTGTTCCCATGTGTCATGCCTGCAGAGTAGTACCTTTGTTAATGGAGGACATGTCCTCATTGCGTGTATTGCGGCCCTCTTGTGTCCCACTGTAAGGAAACGGTCCGCTGCATCCAACATCCAGGGGTAAGTGCCTGCAATGCCAAGGATATCTGAGTGGTCCGTGAGAGTTGTTTTACTAGCAGTGACCATTTGTTGCGTACACGGTGCCGTTGCTTCTGGGGGTGCAGTGTTAAGAATATTTAGAGAAGCGTGCTCTAGAGATTGCGCAGTAGTATGCAGGGGAGCTACCGCAAATGAATGTTCAAACACTGTTCGGCAGCTATCAAGAAAGCTGTATATCTCATCCATAATGCGATCCGGCATCTCTAAAGTTGTGCAGAGTAGTTAGTTTAAGGATAGGGCAACAGGTTTTAGGCAATCCCAGTCCTCACTCCAAACTCTGCAGAGGCCGCAAGATGGCTGCTCCTGGAATGTGTTTGCAGCGGCAAGTACCTTAAGGTCGTGAGGCCTCAGCAAGCATGTAGCCTTAGTTGTGGAAGACCCCTAGATTTTCTGGTTCATATAAATGTTGAGATTTCTAAGCTGAGACGGTCGCTAATTTTGCAAATAGTTATATTATAGACAGAGCTGTGAAGATGCACGACTGCTCAGCTTCAGAGTTGGCTCCTCCCCCCCAAAACAGTCACACTTTAATTCATACAAATTTACATTTCACTTGTGAAAAAATACTTACCTTTTAATCTTGACAGCCGCTCCAGCTTCCTCCGCCCGTCGCAAAGCCTCTTCCTGGGTCTAAAATGAGGAATCCGGCTTCCTCCAATCACGGCTTTGAATTACACACTGAATCCCCCGGGGGGGGAAGCCGTGATTGGAGGATCACCGATCCATCATTTCTGAAATGGCTTTGCGATGACCGGGGGAAGCTGGAGTGACTGTCAAGTTTAAAAGGTAAGTATTTTTTACCAACGAGTGAAATGTAAATTTTGATAAATTAAAGTGCCCCTGTTTTTAATCAATTTTTTAAAAACTGGGCACTTTAGCATCAAAATTTACATTCACTTTAAGATGTGCAACTTGGACTGTAGTATAAGCGTGAGAGTGGAGGTTTAACGTAGTCTGCCATCACATGACCTTCCATCCACCAATCGGAACCGGCTTACAACCAGGTCTGACGTCAGTGGCAAGTAGTGAACTGTAAAGGGTAAAAGTAACAAAGAGTCCCAAAGGCAATAAGGCTTTAAATTGAGGAGTGGATGCCCCACTATCCACTAAACGTAGCAAGAAAAGAAAAGTACCATACGAAGCCTTAAAATAAAAGCGTACCTTTATTTGACAGTTAAAATATCACAGGAGACATGTAGGTTCCTCCATAGCTGCAAAAAGTCTCATCAGACCTAAATCATATGATTACAATCTGTTAGACCGAAACCGGTCAGACTTTTTGCAGCTATGGAGGAACCTACATGTCTCCTGTGATATTTTAACCGGCAAATAATGCTACGCTTTTATTTGAAGGCTTCGTATGGAACTTTTCTTTTCTCAATAGTTTGTATAGTGTATCTAATCCCCTGGATCTATGCACTGACCCTTGTAGTGGGCTGCTTGGTTTGGCTACAGCTGCCCACCGCCTCTGTGCTCCTAGAATTAAACAGGATCACAGCAGAAACGCTACCCATCCCTGGACTAGCCCCAGGCTTCCTACCACAGACTCCTTCCTTATACAAATATGCATAAATAAAAAGAGAGAAGCGCTCAACCTGGGAACGAACAATAGCATAATAGCTTGTTCTATGGCTAGTTACCACCCTAGAAGCAGCCTCTTTTTGCTCAATATGTGCCTTTCACAGAAAAGAACTTTCCTGTAGCATATCAGTCTGATCCTGACTTCACAGTACAGTCCAGCCCCGAAATACCAGGCAATCCCTTTCTGAACAAGAGAAACAGCAAAACCCCAGACGTACGTTTCGGCCTATTGTGGGCCTCGTCAGTGAGGTGCAGCCATATCCCTCTAGGCACACTGAGCAACGGGTCCACGTCTGGATTCCCGCATCACACTTAGGGAGACTTCCCTAAGTGTCATAATTTGCATAAATAAAAAGAGAGAAGCGCTCAACCTGGGAACGAACAATAGCATAATAGCTTGTTCTATGGCTAGTTACCACCCTAGAAGCAGCCTCTTTTTGCTCAATATGTGCCTTTCACAGAAAAGAACTTTCCTGTAGCATATCAGTCTGATCCTGACTTCACAGTACAGTCCAGCCCCGAAATACCAGGCAATCCCTTTCTGAACAAGAGAAACAGCAAAACCCCAGACGTACGTTTCGGCCTATTGTGGGCCTCGTCAGTGAGGTGCAGCCATATCCCTCTAGGCACACTGAGCAACGGGTCCACGTCTGGATTCCCGCATCACACTTAGGGAGACTTCCCTAAGTGTCATAATTTGCATAAATAAAAAGAGAGAAGTGCTCAACCTGGGAACGAACAATAGCATAATAGCTTGTTCTATGGCTAGTTACCACCCTAGAAGCAGCCTCTTTTTGCTCAATATGTGCCTTTCACAGAAAAGAACTTTCCTGTAGCATATCAGTCTGATCCTGACTTCACAGTACAGTCCAGCCCCGAAATACCAGGCAATCCCTTTCTGAACAAGAGAAACAGCAAAACCCCAGACGTACGTTTCGGCCTATTGTGGGCCTCGTCAGTGAGGGGCTGGACTGACCTTACTTGGCGGGATCAGACTGATATACTTCAGGAAAGTTTTCTTCTGTGAAAAGCACACTGGTCTAAAAGAGGCTGCTTCCGGGTGGTAAATCGCCATAGAACAAGCCACTGAGTTGTTGTTCGTTCCTGGTAGAGCGCTTCTCTCTTTGTATGCAAATTATTATGACCCTGGGGAAGTCTCCCTATGAATGATGGGGGAAACCAGACGTGGACTCCTTGCCCAGTGTGCTTAGAGGAATGTGGCTGCACCTCACTGACGAGGCCCATAGGAGGCCGAAACGATCGTCTGGGGTTGTCATGTTCCTTGTTCAGAGGAGAATTGCCTGGTATTTCGGGGCTGGACTGACCTTACTTGGCGGGATCAGACTGATATACTTCAGGAAAGTTTTCTTCTGTGAAAAGCACACTGGTCTAAAAGAGGCTGCTTCCGGGTGGTAAATCGCCATAGAACAAGCCACTGAGCTGTTGTTCGTTCCTGGTAGAGCGCTTCTCTCTTTGTATGCAAATTATTATGACCCTGGGGAAGTCTCCCTATGGGTGATGGGGGAAACCAGACGTGGACTCCTTGCCCAGTGTGCTTAGAGGAATGTGGCTGCACCTCACTGACGAGGCCCATAGGAGGCCGAAGCGATCGTCTGGGGTTGTCATGTTCCTTGTTCAGAGGAGAATTGCCTGGTATTTCGGGGCTGGACTGACCTTACTTGGCGGGATCAGACTGATATACTTCAGGAAAGTTTTCTTCTGTGAAAAGCACACTGGTCTAAAAGAGGCTGCTTCCGGGTGGTAAATCGCCATAGAACAAGCCACTGAGCTGTTGTTCGTTCCTGGTAGAGCGCTTCTCTCTTTGTATGCAAATTATTATGACCCTGGGGAAGTCTCCCTATGGGTGATGGGGGAAACCAGACGTGGACTCCTTGCCCAGTGTGCTTAGAGGAATGTGGCTGCACCTCACTGACGAGGCCCATAGGAGGCCGAAACGATCGTCTGGGGTTGTCATGTTCCTTGTTCAGAGGAGAATTGCCTGGTATTTCGGGGCTCGACTGACCTTACTTGGCGGGATCAGACTGATATACTTCAGGAAAGTTTTCTTCTGTGAAAAGCACACTGGTCTAAAAGAGGCTGCTTCCGGGTGGTAAATCGCCATAGAACAAGCCACTGAGCTGTTGTTCGTTCCTGGTAGAGCGCTTCTCTCTTTGTATGCAAATTATTATGACCCTGGGGAAGTCTCCCTATGGGTGATGGGGGAAACCAGACGTGGACTCCTTGCCCAGTGTGCTTAGAGGAATGTGGCTGCACCTCACTGACGAGGCCCATAGGAGGCCGAAACGATTGTCTGGGGTTGTCATGTTCCTTGTTCAGAGGAGAATTGCCTGGTATTTCGGGGCTGGACTGACCTTACTTGGCGGGATCAGACTGATATACTTCAGGAAAGTTTTCTTCTGTGAAAAGCACACTGGTCTAAAAGAGGCTGCTTCCGGGTGGTAAATCGCCATAGAACAAGCCACTGAGCTGTTGTTCGTTCCTGGTAGAGCGCTTCTCTCTTTGTATGCAAATCCTTCCTTATACAGCAACTGCTGGATAAATACAATCAGTTTTAAGTTCAATTGTTATGTTAGAGTGTTGTATTTATCCTTTTCATATAACAGCTACAACTCTTTTGTTTAAATGTACCTGAACTTTGTTAAGTAGTTATTAGATCATACTTTTAAAGGACATAACCACTAATAAAATAAAAATAAATAAATAATAATAAACTAATACCTTAAACTTATTTGGAATAAATATTAGTCATTTAACTCAGCTTTATGATTAGTCTTAAATATAAAACATGTTAATATATAAAACACATTTTAAAAATACCATGCAGTTTCATTAAAGGGACATGAAACCCAACATTTGTCTTTCATGATTCAGATAGAGAATACAATTTTAAACAAAATTCCAGTTTGCTTCTATTATCTAATTTGCCTCATTCTTTAGATATCCTTTGTTGAAGAAATAGAAATGCACACGGATGAGCAAATTACAAGAGGCATCTATGTGTAGCCACCAATCAGCAGCTACTGAGCCTGTTTAGATATGCTTTTCAACATAGGAAATCAAGAGAATGAAGAAAATTTGATAAAATAAGTACATTGGAAAGATGTTTAAAATTGCATCCTCTTTCTAAATCATGAAAGAAAAAAAATGGGTTTCATGTTCCTTTAAAGTGAAAGTAAATCCTAGCGTTTTACAAACGCTAGGTTTGACTTTTGAAACAAACAAAGGGGACTTTCATTCATGAAGTATAAGATACTTTGTGTAGAAAGCTCCTTTATTTGTTTTAACCGATCGCCGTTCTTAGCTGCTTCACGGCTAAATTTTTTTTTTGCTAAGAGGTGGCATTTTTATCTCTTAGCCAATAGCCGTGCCGTAAATCCGGCTCCAATGGGCACCAAGCCAGATTTACAGCACGGCTATTGGCTAAGAGGTGAAAACGTCAAAAAATTTTTTAGCCGTGGGCTGCTGTAGGAGCTAAGAACGGCGATCAGTTAAAACAAATAAAGGAGCTTTCTACATGAAGTATCTTTTACTTCATGAATGAAAGTCCCCTTTATTTGTTTCAAAAGTCAAGGTATTTACTTTCACTTTAATACATCACAGTGGAAATCTAACAACTAACTAGATAACAAATGCCAACTAACTTCTTTTTTTATATTAGATTAAAATGCCATTTTCAAATGGAATCTAATTGTTTTATCATATTAAACTTAATTAATACATTTACTTTACTCAAGCTAGCGCTTAGCTAACATCTTTGTGGACAAAGAGCAGCACCCAGTGGTCACTGCAAAAACTGCACACCTCATTTTTTTATATTATTATTAATAATAATATTAATAATAACGTTCATATTTATTTACCAAACATATAAATTAATATGTGTAATTGCATGATGTCCCTTTAAAGTAAAAACAAAAAAAAAATTAATTAGTTTAAGGGTGTTGTCAGTTGAAAGTTGCCCCAGCACATAAGTAAATCTATAGCCACAGCACAAAAATATAGAACAGCCCATGGCCTCTAGTTATCAAGCCGTCTACTTACCTGCCTTCGCCGGCCCCAATACGCCCGCCTAAGCTCGCCTCACATCGCCGCCGCAGACCTGAATACGTTTGCCAAAGTTATCAAAAAAGCTGTCAAAAAGCCACGCACTAAGTACGGGGCGATGAGCAGAGCACTGTGATAGTTATCACTCATCCGATCTCGCTGTTCTTCTGCTTTTTCCCAGCTTTATTGATAAGCTGTCACTAAGCACCCACACTATACTATACTGTTCTACCCCCTATGCCGCTGCCCCCGGAGCCCCCCGCAACTAAATAAAGTTATTAACCCCTAAACCGCCACTCCTAGACCCTGCCGCAACTATAATAAATATATTAACCCCTAAACCGCCGCTCACGGACCCCTCCGTCACCTACATAATACCTATTAACCCCTATCCTGCCCCCCCTATACCGCCGCCACCTATAATAAATTTATTAACCCCTATCCTGCCCCCCCTACATCGCTGCAACCTATAATAAAATTATTAACCCCTAAACCTAAGTCTAACACTAACCCTAACACCCCTCTAACTTAAATATTAATTAAATAAATCTAAATAAATATTACTCTTATTAAATTAATTATTCCTATTTAAAACTAAATACTTACCTGTAAAATAAACCCTAAGGCCTAGATTTAGAGTTCTGCGTTAGCCGTCAAAAGCAGCGTTAAGGGGTCCTAACGCTGGTTTTGGCCGGCCGCTGGTATTTAGAGTCTTGTAGGTAAGGGTCTAACGCTCACTTTCCAGCCGCGACTTTTCCATACCGCAGATCCCCTTACGTCAATTGCGTATCCTATCTTTTCAATGATATCTTCCTAACGCCGGTATTTAGAGTCTTGGCTGAAGTGAGCGGTAGAGCCTCTACCGACAAGACTCCAGCCGCAGAAAAAAGTCAGTAGTTAAGAGCTTTCTTGGATAACGCCGGTTTATAAAGCTCTTAACTACTGTGCTATAAAGTACACTAACACCCATAAACTACCTATGTACCCCTAAACCGAGGTCCCCCCACATCGCCGCCACTATATTAAATATTTTTAACCCCTAATGTTCCGACCGCACACCGCCGCCACCTACATTATCCCTATGAACCCCTAATCTGCTGCCCCTAACATCGCCGACCCCTATATTATATTTATTAACCCCTAATCTGCCACCCCCCAACGTCGCCGCTACCTTACCTACACTTATTAACCCCTAATCTGCCGACCGGACCTCGCCGCTACTCTAATAAAGTTATTAACCCCTAAACCGCCGCACTCCCGCCTCACAAACCCTATAATAAATAGTATTAACCCCTAATCTGCCGACCGGACCTCGCCGCTACTATAATAAATGTATTAACCCCTAAAGCTAAGTCTAACCCTAACCCTAACACCCCCCTAAATTAAATATAATTTTAATCTAACGAAATAAATTAAATATTTTTAACTAAAGTATTCCTATTTAAATCTAAATACTTACCTGTAAAATAAACCCTAATATAGCTACAATATAACGAATAATTATATTGTAGCTATTTTAGGATTTATATTTATTTTATAGGCAACTTTGTATTTATTTTAACTAGGTACAATAGCTATTAAATAGTTATTTACTATTTAATAGCTACCTAGTTAAAATAATTACAAAATTACCTGTAAAATAAATCCTAACCTAAGTTACAATTAAACCTAACACTACACTATCAATATATAAATTAAATCAATTAACTACAAGTACCTGCAATTACCTACAATTAAATAAACTAAACTAAATTACAAAAAAAACAAAACACTAAATTACAAAAAATAAAAAAAGATTACAAGAATTTTAAGCTAATTACACCTACTCTAAGCCCCCTAATAAAATAACAAATCCCCCCAAAATAATAAAGGTCCCTACCCTATTCTAAATTAAAAAGTAAACAGCTCTTTTACCAGCCCTTAAAAGGGCTTTTTGCGGGGCATGCCCCAAAGTAAACAGCTCTTTTGCCTGTAAAAAATATCACAATACCACCCCCCAACATTACAACCCACCACCCACATACCCCTACTCTAACCCAAACCCCCTTAAATAAACCTAACACTACCCCCCTGAAGATCTCCCTACCTTGAGTCGTGTACTGTTCACCCAGCCGGGCACCGATGGACCAAAATAAGACATCCGGAGCGGCAGAAATCTTCATCCTATCCGGGCAGAAGAGGACATCCTGACCGGCAGACATCTTCATCCAAGCGGCATCTTCTATCTTCATCCATCCAACGAGGAGCGGCTCCATCTTCAAGACCTCCGGCGCGGAACATCCTTCTTCAACGACGACTAGACGATGAATGAAGGTTCCTTTAAGGGATGTCATCTAAGATGGCGTCCCTCGAATTTCGATTGGCTGATAGGATTCTATCAGCCAATCGGAATTAAGGTAAGAAAAATCTGATTGGCTGATTGAATCAGCCAATCAGATTCAAGTTCAATCGGATTGGCTGATCCAATCAGCCAATCCGATTGAACTTGTATCGGATTGGCTGATTCAATCAGCCAATCAGATTTTTCCTACCTTAATTCCGATTGGCTAATAGAATCCCATCAGCCAATCAGAATTCGAGGGACGCCATCTTGGATGACGTCACTTAAAGGAACCTTCATTCGTTGGGTAGTCGTCGGGGAAGGAGGATGTTCCAAGCCGGAGGTCTTGAAGATGGAGCCGCTCCTCGTCGGATGGATGAAGATAGAAGATGCCGCTTGGATGAAGATGTCTGCCGGTCCGGATGTCCTCTTTTGCCCGGATAGGATGAAGACTTCTGCCGGTCTGGATGTCCTCTTCTGCCCCATCGGATGAAGACTTCGGCCCGGCTGGGTGAAGACAACTCAAGGTAGGGAGATCTTCAGGGGGTTAGTGTTAGGTTTATTTAAGGGGGGTTTGGGTTAGAGTAGGGGTATGTGGGTGGTGGGTTTTAATGTTGGGGGGGTGGTATTGTGTTTTTTTTTACAGGCAAAAGAGCTCTTTCCGTGAATCTGCAGGGGGCGGCATTGCACAAGCAGTTCTGGTGAACTGCTTGTGCAATGTTAAGTGCCGACAGCGTATGCTGTTGGCATTCAGTGATGTCTGTCGGACATGATACGCTACAGCGTATCATGTCGGACAGACATTGATAAATTGGCCCCAAGTCTGAAATTAGTAGAATCTTCCCTTGGAAGGAAAGAGTCATCAGTCTATTTTTAGAGATCATGTCAGCTGACCAAGATTTTAACCATAAAGACCTCCTTTCCAGCACTGCCATAGACATATTTTTGACATTGATCTTAAAGTGATGGTAAATCCAAGCATTTAACAAACACTAAGATTTACTATCACTAAATATCAAGGTGAATTTAAGTGATCAGATCTAAAAAAAAGTGTGCTAAAGTCACCCTTTCTGTGCCATTGCACAGTGCTAAACTCAGCGGCACCGGCTGCCTATGGCACATCGGTCTTCTACCAATGAGGTGCCGCTTGCACCTCTGAACCAATAGCTGTGCGTGCATATAGAACCCTGTCAGTTGATACACATGGCTATTGGTTCAGAGGTGCAAACGTCACCTCATTGAACGAGACCGATGTGCCGTGGGTGGCCGGAGCCGCTGAGTTTAGTACAGTGCAACGGCACAGAAAGGGTGAGTTTAGCACCCTTTTTTTTTAGATCTGATCACTTAATCTCCCCTTGATTTTTAGTGACGGTAAATCCTAGCATTGGAGTTACCATCACTTTAATAATGTCCATTAACGCAGTGCACATGGATGCTTGAGACATTTTAAGTGCTTTAATGCAGTTTTGTAAATCCTCAGTTGAGGAATTGTCCGTCACCATTTTGGCTAGGGAGTCACACAGTGTGATGATCTGAGAGGATTTTTCCTAGAATCTAGAATAAAGTGAGGTGTCAGTGTGAACCACAGCTGCTGAGATGATGTAAGTGCTGTAGTGTATCTAGGATATTATGGAATAGAAACATGAATTACAAACCATGTAATGTATGTACCCACATAATATCACAGATGAATTAATATGAGGTAACAAGGCTGCTGTTATTCTAAAGCTGCTGGGGAATTGGTACGCAACTTATGCAGCAAAAATAAAGACAGCGCAAATACCATGATGGAGTAAAGGTAGTTCAGAATATGAGACATGATAGGAACTGTACAGTAGAATTAGCAACTATAGGAGATAATAAGCAAGGTGAACGGAGAGTGTATTCAGAGAGAAAGGCAGATTGGCTGAGTTAAGAGATAAACTTAAAATATTGCGCAATATATATTAGTTGATGATAAAGTATATACTTGCTTTCTTTTGGGAAAACTGGCAGCTCTGTGGTTAGTTCGCCCGGGCAGTGACAGTAGATATCTAACCGTGCAGATGGAGAGCAGAGATCCGGTAGAATGGAGGAGCTGCAGCGTGGCGTTGGCGTGTGACGTCACCGCAAGGAGTTCCGAAGTAGAACAGCTGAAAGT
This sequence comes from Bombina bombina, assembly GCF_027579735.1. NCBI lineage: Eukaryota > Metazoa > Chordata > Amphibia > Anura > Bombinatoridae > Bombina > Bombina bombina. The sequence continues at coordinate 804,583,524 of NC_069499.1, read as the reverse complement.
GAGCTGAGTGGATACAGTTCCGGTGATGCAGTGCAAAAACAAGTGAAGCAGGATTCACAAGGAGGCTAGGGAGAATGACTGTAGCAGGATTACCACGGTCCAATACCAAGCATTGTGGAGAGTGAGAGATGACCTTTTATAGATCTGTGGAGAGCTGATTGTTTATTTAAAGGTATAGTAATGGTTCATAGTATAGATGTATTTGTCAGTAAGAAAGGAATCATGACAGGACACCCCCTCCAAGGAGCCACTCCGAGGCTCATGGTCCAGGACGATCAGGATTCTGCTGATGGAAACTGGATACAAGACGTGGAGCGGAGATGTTACTTGCCGGTTCCCAGGAGTCATCTTCTTCTTTATAACCCTTCCATCGTATGAGGTACTGTAAGACTCCCCGCAGTCTCCTGGAGTCAAGGATAGAATGAACCTCATATTCGATGTTAGGGTCGATAGCGACTGACGGTAGGGTTTGTAGGGTAGGAGGTTTTTGTACAGCCCGATATGGTTTCAGGAGAGCAACATGAAAGGTAGGGTGGATTTTAAGAGTGTCTGGTAATTGAAGTCGTACTGCATTGCAATTTATGATTTTAACAATGGGGAATGGACCAATGTATAAGGGTGAGAGTTTTTTGGATGGGGTGTTGAGACGGAGATTCTTAGTGGATAGCCAAGCAAGATCCCCAACAGCATACAATGGTGGGGAAATCCGAGTTTTATCATAGTATCTTTTGTGTAGAAGTTTTGCTTCATCAATAGCTACTCGTACTGTACTGAAATTTGAAGTGATGTTATGTGTCAGATCGTTGATATAAACTGAGTTGCTATTCCCAGGTAATAATTGAAAATTTGGGTGATAACCATAATTAATAAAAAATGGGGTCTGTTTGGTTGTAGAATGAACTGTGTTATTGAATACGAACTCTGCGAAAGGTATATGAGCGGTCCAAGTATTCTGGTTGGAATGACAGTACATGCGTAAGAATTGTTCGACCCATTGGTTACATCTCTCTGTCTGTCCATTAGTCTGTGGATGGTAGGAGGATGAGAGCTTTTTGTCTATTGAAAATCTATTACAGAATTCTGTCCATAGTGCACTGGTGAACTGGGTGCCGCGATCAGTAAGAATCCTTTGAGGCAGTCCGTGTAACCTGAAAACATTGGTGAGGAGGATTTGAATAGTTTCAGCGGCTGTTGGGAGTTTGTGGTATGGTACAAGATGTATCATTTTACTAAATAAATCTACTATTACTACAAGGGTATTGTTGTTCGATGATCTGGGTAAATCCACTATGTAATCTAATGCTATATCCGTCCATGGTCTTGATGGCATAGAAATTGGAAGTAGTAAACCATAGGGACGGTGCTTAGAACGTTTGGATGTAACACATGTTGAACAACTCTGTATGTATTTAGTAACATCCGTTGTCATACTTGGCCACCAGTAGGTTCTTTTTAACAACTCTTGAGTTTTGTATATGCCACTGTGTCCCGCAAAATATGAATCATGAGAGGATTGGAGAAGGCTATCTCTAAGGGATGGTGGTACATATAGTTTCCCGTTATGATGGAATAAGGCATCTGAGTTTAATTGCAGTTGATGATGAGGTTTGTTCAAGTCGTTTTGTTGTTCTTGTCTGAGTAGGTTAGTATTGTCAATTAGGAATAGTAGGAACTTCTCCTTGGGTATCAAAGACTGGGGTGCATGTATGTAAGAGTCTTTCGTAGGTAATCGAGAAAGAGCGTCCGCTTTACCATTTTTATTGGCAGGTCTGTATGTTATGAGGAAATCAAACCTGGAAAAATACAGATTCCATCGTACCTGTCTGGCAGTGAGAGTTTTTGTTGATTTCAAATACTGCAAATTCCGGTGATCGGTGTACACGATGGTAGGAAAATTAGCACCCTCCAATAAGTGTCGCCATTGTTCAAAAGCAGCTTTGATTGCTAGAAGTTCCTTATCACCTATTGGGTAGTGAGTCTCAGATAAGGTCAAACATCTAGAATAGAAAGCAACTGGATGAAGGGGCTGTTGTAATTGTTCCCTTTGAGAAAGGACAGCACCTATTGCGAAGTCGGATGCATCAACCTCAAGAACGTATTGAAGCTGGTTGTTGGGGTATCTTAGAATAGGAGCTGTTGTAAATTTCTTTTTTAGAAGATCAAAGGCAGTTTGTGACTCTTGCGACCAAAGAAAGTGGTTATTTTTTGTAAGATTGGTAAGGGGTTTTGCTATACTAGCAAAGTTATGTATAAACTTATGGTAGAAGTTTGAAAAACCCAAGAAACTCTGAACTTGTTTCTTGTTAGTAGGCCTTGGCCAATTGAGAATGGTTTCTATTTTAGTATTATCCATTTGGATTCCTTTATCAGATATCTGATACCCCAAAAATGTGATAGCATGGGAATTGAAAATGCATTTTTCTGCCTTTGCGTAAAGGGAGTGACTTCTTAAACGAGAAAGGACTTGTCTGACATGGTTGATATGTTCACTGGGTGTTTTGGAGTATATTAAAATGTCATCGAGGTAGATAACAACAAAAACATCCAAAATGTCACTAAACACATCATGTATGAAACGCTGAAAAGTAGCAGGGGCGTTACAGAGACCGAATGGCATGACGGTGTACTCGTAAAGACCATATCGAGTACGGAACGCCGTCAGCCATTCGTCTCCTGCCCTCATTCGGATAAGGTTATAAGCCCCCCTTAGATCTAACTTTGTAAAGATGGTGGAACCTTCTAATCTCTCGATTAATTGAGAAATAAGAGGTAGGGGGTATCGATTCTTAATGCTAACCTTATTCAATTGCCTATAGTCTACTATGGGCCTTAGAGTTCCGTCTTTATTTTTAACAAAAAACATCCCCGCAGCTGCGGGAGAAGTTGATGGACGTATGAACCCCTTCCTGAGATTATCATCTATATATGTTTTTAGATGTTGTAACTCAGGGTTTGACATGGGGAAGACATAACCACAAGGTATGACTGCTCCTGGTAAAATGTCAATAGGGCAGTCATAAGAGCGATGTGGGGGTAGATTCTCGGATTCTTTTTTATCAAAGACATCCAAGAAATCTAGGTAGTCTTTTGGAATGTTGGGAATTTGTGTGTCAGGAATGGGTTGTAGCAATAAAGTAGGGAAGCAGGTTGTTGAACAATATTTAGATGTGAATTGTAATGTAGAAGTGGTCCAGGAAATATGGGGGTCGTGTATACGCAACCATTGCAAACCTAATATTATAGGGAAAGCTGGGGATGTTATCACATCAAATGATATGTATTCCCTATGGTGATCTTGTGTTGTAACTAGTAGTGGTATGGTTTCGAATATTACTGGCCCAGTTGGTAGAACCTCCCCATCTATTCCCCTTAAAGGTACAGGACACATTTTCTTTATAAGTGGAATTTTATTTAACTTAGTGAAACACAAATCTATATATGAAGCTGTAGCTCCGGAGTCAATTATCCCTGTGACGTTGACTCGAAGTTGTTCCCACTGTAACGAGAGGGATAGTTTACAATAATCACAGGATTTACTGTCTGTGTTAATGGTATGATATATGTGAGTATTCTTACCCTGTTTTTGCTTTTGTAGAATAGGACATGTATTTACAAGATGTTCATCAGAGGCGCAGTACATACATAGATTGTGAGTGCGTCTTCTGAGTTTCTCCTGAGTAGATATAGGCCCTTTTAGAAACCCTATATCCATAGGCTCAGTTGTATTCTTTGTTGGCACGTAACTAGGGGTTATGTTTGTAGATCTTTTTGTATAGCTGTCATGGGAGCCCTTCTCTTGTTGTCTCTCTCTGAGGTGTCTATCAATACTGATGCTAAGATTTATCAATTCTTCTAAAGTAGCAGGTAGCTCTGTGCGTGACAGTTCATCCTTTATAGCGTCAGAAAGACCCAATCGATACTGGTTCCTTAATGACAGATTATTCCACTGGGTGTCTTTTGCCCACCTTTTAAAGTCAGAGATATAATCTTCTACATCCCTTTTCCTCTGTTTTAGGGATCTCATGGCTGTTTCAGCTGTCATTTGCTTATAAGGATCGTCATATAATTGTCCCAAAGCAGAGAAAAAAGACTCAAGAGAATTTAGGATGTCATCGTTAGTTTCTAGAAAATTATTCGCCCAACTTCTGGGTTCAGCTCTTAGGTATGAGATAGTGGTCATAACCTTAACTCGATCTGTTGGGTAAGTATAAGGCTTTAAAGTAAATAGTAATAAACAAGAATTTTTAAAGTCTCTAAATGTTTTCCTATCTCCAGTGAAAACCTCAGGTAAGCTGACCTGGGGTTCTTGGAAACGTGATTTAGTTTCCACATAATCTTTGATATAGGCTTTCAGGGCTCCATTTTCTTGTTTTAAGGAATTGAGCCCTTCTGTTAACAAATCCACTCTTTGTGTGAGAGCTTGGATTTGATTTGACATCTCAGCTGGGTCCATTTTAAATAGGCTTGGTATTCTGTGATGATCTGAGAGGATTTTTCCTAGAATCTAGAATAAAGTGAGGTGTCAGTGTGAACCACAGCTGCTGAGATGATGTAAGTGCTGTAGTGTATCTAGGATATTATGGAATAGAAACATGAATTACAAACCATGTAATGTATGTACCCACATAATATCACAGATGAATTAATATGAGGTAACAAGGCTGCTGTTATTCTAAAGCTGCTGGGGAATTGGTACGCAACTTATGCAGCAAAAATAAAGACAGGGCAAATACCATGATGGAGTAAAGGTAGTTCAGAATATGAGACATGATAGGAACTGTACAGTAGAATTAGCAACTATAGGAGATAATAAGCAAGGTGAACGGAGAGTGTATTCAGAGAGAAAGGCAGATTGGCTGAGTTAAGAGATAAACTTAAAATATTGCGCAATATATATTAGTTGATGATAAAGTATATACTTGCTTTCTTTTGGGAAAACTGGCAGCTCTGTGGTTAGTTGGCCCGGGCAGTGACAGTAGATATCTAACCGCTGAGTGGATACAGTTCCGGTGATGCAGTGCAAAAACAAGTGAAGCAGGATTCACAAGGAGGCTAGGGAGAATGACTGTAGCAGGATTACCACGGTCCAATACCAAGCATTGTGGAGAGTGAGAGATGACCTTTTATAGATCTGTGGAGAGATGATTGTTTATTTAAAGGTATAGTAATGGTTCATAGTATAGATGTATTTGTCAGTAAGAAAGGAATCATGACACACAGGTGAGAGAAACAGCCGGTCTAAGTAAAAGGCCTGTTGGAAGAAAGAGTTTCCTTAAAAAGTACTCTAATTCGCGGTCCATTGGGTCTCTAAATAAAGTACTATCCACCATAGGTATAGTCGTATGTTTTCTGAGAATGGAAATAGCACTATCAACCTTAGGGATTGTTTCCCACACCTCCACATTCTGTTCTGGAATGGGGTACATTTTTCTAACTCTTGTGGAAGAAGCGAAAGGTACGCCTGTTTTTTTTCATTCCTTAGCAATATAGTCAGAGACCAAATCAGGGACCAGAAATACCTGTGGAATTTTTGGTGGAGCTTTGAAAACAATATTTAACTGATTGACAGGCTTATTACCTTATGCAATAAATTGCGGATATGCTCAAGCTTAAATCTAAAGATTTGCAAAATAAACAAATATATGCAACAAGAGTGATATCAGAAACTGACTCCTCTAAAGAAATATCAGTGAGGACAGAAATATTTTGTTCCATATTTGTACTTACAGGTATATAACAGTATACAATGACACCTTATATAATAAACAGTACAGAGAAAACCTGGTAGATAGCCATACACTATAGTAACACCCCCTTTAGACACTTGTACAATCTCCCAATGTATCTAGTTTAACAAGCCCCAAGAAATAAGTAAAGCCCTTAAGTACCCCTGGCAGCTCCTGTATGGATACACACCCCATTTCTGGGACTGTAAGGCACTAAATATCAGATTAGAATCTTTTAAATATCAGGCCCCAACTGTTGCAAGGGAAATCTAGTCACAGAGGCTCCAGATAGCTGAGAGAAAAGCTCAGAAACACAAAGACGGTGGGGCTTCTGCCGGGAGTAAACAAAAGTGCACCAAACATAATAATCCTATAAACCCTGTTAAAAAATGTTCCACAGCCTAGCCGGAACCTGCATCATAGAACCCCATCATGATTAAGCTATTGTAGGTTTTCTTAAAGGGCCATATACTTAATTTTGGAAAGTGCTCAAAAAATTATCCCAAAGGCTGCCAGATGGTTAAAAAGGGTCAGAGGCTTCTCTAATAGTGTTCCTAATGCTAGTAGAACTGTTACGGAAATTATATGGAGAAAAAATTGTGTCATGAGGTGAGCAGGTTAAAGGGAAAAAAAAAAAACATTTTCTTTCATGATTTGGATAGAACGTCCAATTTTAAGCAACTTTCCAATTTACTTCTATTATCAAATTTGCATCATTATTTTGTTATGCTTTGCTAAAGGAACATCATTGCACTACTGGCAGCTAGCTGAACACATCTAGTTAGCCAATCACAGAGGCAAAGGTGTGTAGGCACCAATCAGCAACTAGCTCCCACTAGTGTAGGATATGTGCCTATTCTTTTTTTATGTGGTAAGGAAAAATGAGGCAAAGAAACCGTGCTGGGACACGGAGAAACACGTTGCTTGTTTTTATATGCTTTTATGCTGTATTAAACCCTTTTGAATCTGTATCATTGCTGCTGTACTCCTGATCATTTCTGAAGCATTTGTTGCACTGTGTTTGATGTCCATTTGCACTTGTTACCTAAGTGCTGCTGCTGCCTATCTAGCAGAGACTGCTATCCACCTAACAACAGTTGTGTAACAGCAAAGAAGTCCTTTGGGAACTGCACCGCTCCTGATTCTCTTGTTGCCGGGACAACAAAGACCATCTGTTCCAGGTGCCTGGCGAGTCTGCCAAGCGACTCTTTGGACTCGGCCTGCTTGTATTGCACATCAGTGCTTACTACCAAGTGAGTGAGATACCTGCTACGTATACATCTCTTCTTCAATTTTTTTTACTCATTGATCTGCACTATGTGGCGCCCTCTGTCTTTTCTGTTATAGAATCCCAGAAGTAGTTAATGCAAAAGGTTTATTGGAGCAGAGCCTGTAATGGTCAGTAACGTGCTCCCTGTTGCCTGACGCGTTTCGCGCATGCGTACATGCGCTTCATCAGAGACAATATCCTCTCCTACATTGGAACCTTTTTAGTATATGAAAAAGGAAGAACACCACTAAATAAATAAGAAAAGGGGGGAAATTAGAACGAAAGAATAAAAATAAGATGATTTGTTTTAGTTTAAAACTATAATATCTTAGGTTAATGGGTTAATATAAAGTAAAGAAACCACTGATAATAATCTAGGGTAGATGTAAAATAGTAAAACTAAATATAAAAGGATAAGATAAAAAACATAAACATAAATCAACATATTATCGTCAAAATTAAAAACAATATTGGTCATCGAGAAAGAGAGAAAGGTGGTAAGGGAAAAAGATGAGATTATATATATATGTACTCCTATATGTATCAGAGAACCTATTGTTCTAATAGTCTCTTCAAATATTTTACTTTTTCCATAAAATTAATGTCACTGAGAAAAGACCATTTTTGTCAAATCTAGCTTCAAGTTATGTACCTCTTAACTCAAAAATAACTAACTCTTCTAAGTATAAGGGGAAATCAAAGGAGTCTAATACTAAAATTAAAAGGCCAGGTTAATACAATTGACTTTACATGTGTCAGTCACTGGATAAATTATATCTATTCATTGTTATAGTCTTGTTGTTTAAGCCTTATTTAGCTTATAGTTACTTTATTAGGATTGTTTAGATGGATTGGTCTTTATTCTTTCTATGTAAAGGACTACTATGGCTATAGTTGTATTGTAATACTTCAAGATTAGAAGCCTAACAGTCTATACTTATAAAACATAGGTAAATATGGATTACAGATTTCTCTTATCTATGCAGGTTTGAAATCTCAGCATATGGAAAAATTATTGTTAAAACTATTCAAAACCAGTACTATGTGAAATTTGGCATCAATGAGTGCCCAGTATGGATATTAGAACTAATCTATATACAGATTGATATCATATCTAAGGTTCATGCCTTTGGGGGCTCTGGTTTATAGTGTGAAAATCCAGTATACTTCTTTTTTTCAGAAGCTTCTTTAATCAATCTCCTCCCAGTGGATCTTTTTCTATCTGTTGGATAGCCATGAAGGAGAAATTAGATACCCCATTTTCTTTTATGATTTGGATAGAACATACAATTTTTTTTTTTTTTTAATTAAATTTTTATTGAGACAATCCAACAAGAAAATAAGCAACAGAAAAACAGATGCAAGTCATCACAACAGTACATTATTACGTCATTGCAAACACATAAGACTTTTAGCATTTGGCATATTCGTAGATGGGCCTATGCATTCATTGACTATGGTAAAGTGATGTTACTTGCCTATAAGTACTATGTCTCTATTTTACAATATTAGAAGGAATAGTAAATGGAATATGTACAATGTAAGATGTAAGATACAGCTCTCAGATGTTTTAGTGTTAACAGGTTTATATAGAAGTATACAAGTGTACATAAATATAAACAATAACATTGATTTAAATATAGATATCAATACATAATTGGACCTTCATGACTTTGTACAGGTATATATATTTGTATATATCCAGAGGCAAGGCAGAAGAGGAAGGGGGGAGGGTAGGTGGTGATGGGATTCTCTGATGACTAGGGTTCCACAGTGTTATAGTTTAATATTGTCTAATCTGGGAAAAGAGCGAGCCATGGATGCCAAATCTGAAAGTATTGATCCACTTTATCTAGTAAGAACATACAATTTTAAGCAACTTTCCAATTTACTTCTATTTTAAAATTTGCATCATTATCTTGTTATGCTTTGCTAAAGATACATCATTGCATTACTGGCAGCTAGCTGAACACATCTAGTTAGCCAATCACAGAGACAAATGTGTGTAGGCACCAATCAGCAACTAGCTCCCACTTGTGTAGGGTATGTGCCTATTTTTTTAACAAGGGATACCAAGAGAACGAAGCACATTTGAAAATAAATGTGAAATTAAAAAGTGTTTTAAAGGACATGCTCTAACTGAATCGTGCAAGTTTAATTTTAACTTTCCTATCCCTTTAAGTGCCCTGACTATGCTTTACCTGTGTGAGAGTACCTACAAATAGCCTCTTGGCTGTGTCTGTGCTGTGTAAAGGCACTTACCTTATGCAGAACCCCTCCACTGGCTTTCCAGGCATTTCATCTATGTCAATGCAGTTGCAGCAGTATCCAGTAGGGAGCCCATCCAGTGCAGGTATTGAGTACTGCAGATGATTGCAGTAGGAAAAGCCAGACTCCCTCAGGGGGAGGCTAGGGACGAGTCCCTGCAATGCCTGAGTGTAGTTATGGCTGAAGTCCCGTTAGGGAAATGCTGTGCACAAAACAGGGTATTCCTGTGTCCCAGTATCATTCAGCTGCTGTGAAGAGTATTTTCTGTCTTCTTTGTAAATGATACTCCCAAGGTACTCTGGTTCTCACATAGGTCTGAGCTCCCAGATTGTAATCCATAAGCAAGTAGCTAGAATAACCTCTATTCTCAACCATCTCCTAGACTCCTACAAGGCCAAGAACAAAACTAGAGAGAGATAGGAGGGTTTTAAAGCTTGTGTATGGGTTCTTGCCCTTCTTCTAGTGGCGGGAAATCCCATATATTATGGAGGACTGTGGACCATTATTATTTACGAAAGAAAAAAGCCTTACACCATACTCGTGCACAAACCCCGTCGCATATTCTCAAGTGCGCTAACCCGACATGAAAATATGAATATTTCAAAATTGCAATGTTCTTTACATAGAATAATAGGTTCTATTAATAAATAAATACATATTTCTACACCTGAGACCTCACATCTTTGAGTCCTTATAACTTTTTTGTGCAATTTTTCTTTTAATAATTTTATTAGATGGTGTTATGTAGATCTTGCATACACAATGATGGATTGCTAGGTAACTTTGCAAGAAACTGTTTATTATTACAACTCCTGGTGAGACACGCTGTCTGCCTTCTTGTTTCACTTAGCATATAACATAGTACTTCCTGTCTCCGCCCCCATGTCCCCACACATCTATGCATATGTGTAAGACACACATATTCTACATCCTTCCCCTTTTAAAGAACACATATACATATATTGAAGACATAATATGAAACCAAACAAGGAGTGAAACATAGCAATGAACTATAACAACATGCAACATAAAACACAAAATGCTGTGTAGAATCAGTATGTAATAAAGTCATTGAACTTTGGATTGGATTTGCACACTCTTCCTGATTGAGTAACAACCTGTGGGGATTGTTGATCTGCAATCTCTAACCTGACACTGTCAGGATCCTGTAGTAGTTGTGTGTTACATCCATTTTTGGAAGTGTCACTTGGCACCACAGCAGATGGCTGAGTTTGGCGGTTCCTTACATAGTTGTTACCATCAGAGTGGACAACATAGCTGTTAGGTTGCCGGGCCTTTCCATGAATTGTAGCCAGTTTGTCAAACCCACGGTAGTCTCCATCCTTACCACCTGCCAAGGCTCCAGAGGAGAAAGGCGTCTGGCAGATTTGACATGGCTTATCTTTCCCTTTTGGCAGCCTGAGGGCATGCCATTCCTGGGTGTGTTGGGCAGGTTGAGTAGGGCTACACAAATGTCAGAACCATCACGTGCACATTTCTCTAGGAATTGTTGATCTGCAATCTCTAACCTGACACTGTCAGGATCCTGTAGTAGTTGTGTGTTACATCCATTTTCGGAAGTGTCACTTGGCACCACAGCAGATGACTGAGTTTGGGGTTCTGAAATAATCATGGGCACAGACGAGGCAGTGGTAGGGCAATATGACTCAGGTACCTGTAGAAGGTGGCGACGGTTCCTTACATAGGTGTTACCATCAGAGTGGACAACATAGCTGTTAGGTTGGCGGGCCTTTCCATAAATTGTAGCCAGTTTGTCAAACCCACGGTAGTCTCCATCCTTAGCACCTGCCCAGGCTCCAGAGGAGAAAGGCGTCTGGCAGATTTGTCATGGCTTATCTTTCCCTTCTGTCTGAGTGTAAATAAGGCAGCCTGAACATTGATCTCAACTTTCGGCAGAAGCTGGGGTGAGACCATGGGGATCAGAGTCCTGGTGCGTTGTGACAGTAATCGTTGTGCTGGAGAGGGCATGCTATTCCTGGGTGTGTTGCGCAGGTTGAGTAGTGCTGCACAAATGTCAGAACCATCACGTGCACATTTCTCTAGGAGATGTTAAGCCGACCTGACCCCACGCTCTGATAGACCATTGGATCTAGGGTAATAGGGACTGCTAGTGACATGCTGAATATCCCACTGGTGAGCAAAGTTCTTGAATTCTCTACTGGAAAATGAGGTTGCATTGTCAGTCATCAGTTGATGGGGAATCCCATGTGTTGAAAATATCCGCTTTAATGTCCTGATCACTGTGTTGCTGGAAAGGTTTGGGAGAACATCAAACTCCCACCAACCAGAATACGAATCTACCAAGACAAGGTAATTCTTGCCTTCCCACTCAAATATGTCAGCCGCCATGATGGACCATGGTCTGTCAGGTATTTGGTAAAGTTGTAAGGGTTCTCTCATCTTGTTCTGTCTTAGAGCATTGCATCGGGCACATCTGGAAACTTCTCTTTCAATGTCACTGTACATAGTAGGCCAGAACATGGTTTCACAAGCCTTTCGCTTAGTGGAATGAATGCCAGGGTGACCTTGATGGAGTTGTGTCAGGTAGTATTTCTGGAGAGAGTGAGAGATTACATATCTCTCACCACGCAGAATTAATCCATCATCCACTGTCAATTCATCGCTCACAGAGTAAAATTGTCGGATATCATGTGGGACTTCCTTGAATGAGCCAGGTCACCCATTGAGAATGATATCCATGAGGTGCTGACAGGTGGCATCTACCCGTGTGTTTTGCTAAAGTTCCTCAAGCATTTTGGATGACAACACCCCATCCAGAGCAAACACATCATAATCCTCAATAGTATCAGGGTTATCAGTGGTGGGGGTGTGTGCACGTGAAAGAGCATCTGCAACATACAGTTCACGGCCTCATTTATAGATCACATTAAGGTGGTAGCGCTGAAGTTTAAGCATCATATGCTGGATGCGGGCAGATGCTGTGTGCAGGGGTTTTCTAAGTATGGTTATGAGTGGCTGATGATCCGTCTCCACAGTCACTGGGCGGCCATAAATATAATCATGGAATTTTGCACAGGCAACTACTAGTCCCAATAATTCCTTCTCAATTTGTTTTTTTCTGGGTCAGGCTTAACACCATTATCTGTGAGAAGGTGGCCAACATATGGCACCTCTGAGACCCTGAAGCGGCATTTTAGTAGGGTTGAGTTGCATATTGATGGCTCTAAAATGGTCTAGTACACACCAACGCTGTTTGTCATGTTCCTCCATGGAGAAACCCCAAATCAAGATATCATCCACGACTATTTCACATGGTTGTCCAGCAAAGAGCTGTTCCATGCATCTCTGAAAGACTTCGCTTCCAGTCGAAATCCCATATGGCATCTGTAAGAATTTGTATCTCTTAAATGGGGTCATACATTTTGTGAGTAATGAGGATTCCTCATCCAGAGGGATTTGCCAGAATCCACACTTTGCATCTAAAATGCTAAAAACCTTTGCCTGTGGCATATCAGCGATCACTTGCTCAATAGTCTTTAATGGGTGATGAGGCCTCAGGAGAGCCTTATTTAGGTGTACAGGATCAATGCATACACGGACAGTGCCATCCTTTTTGACTGCTGTAGCCAAGGCAGACACCCAAGGGGTAGCCTCCACCGGTGAAATGATGCCCAGTCTAGTCATCCTTTCCAACTCTTAGGCAACCGTTTCTTTTATAGCCAGTGGGATTCTTCGGGGGGCACAAAGTAGGATGCACTGATTCATCCAAGTGCATGTGATACATGAATGGAAGCTTACCAATAGTGTCAGTACGAAATGAGTCCTTATAATCAGTCATCTCGGGAGCCTGTTTTTGTACAGCATGTACCTCTGGACTGAGTTGGATGAGATTTAAGCGCATGCTGTCTGGTAAGCCTAACAGGCTTCTAACATTTCTATCCACTATGTGGAATAACAACTTGTCCTCTGAAAGAACCAGCATAGCAGTGCCGAGTGTCTGAATTGTTTGACCACCATAAGCTATCAGATTCACTTTATTTGACTGGTCAATTGGAGTGTTGGGGTCAATACTGTGTAATGTGGATAGGGACATGGTATTGCATTTAGCACCAGTGTAAATTTTCAGCTCGACCTGCTTGTTACAGGTTGTTGAGAAGGAGGTGAATATTTCTCCTTTATTTGCAATTAATACCACACTTTCACAATGGAAACAAGTTTGGTGATTGTCTTTTTCCACTTCATCAATTCTATGCATATTTTGATTTTTAGTTCCACTAAATGATGCCATCCACGCACCACTATTTTGAGGCTTGGATCTACAAAAATTTGCAAAATTATGCCATTCGTTGCATGAGTTACACCTTTTGTTAAAAGCCGGGCACTTGTTGCGCTCAGTAGCATGCTCACCACCGCAGTTGCTGCATTGCCTCTTGTTCTGCTGCACTACAAACACTTCTGCCTCTCTTTTAAGTTCCTTAGTGGCTGTCATATCACAGTAATTCTCTCTCTATACTTCATGATTTCCACATTTGACTGTCCCTTTAAACATAATATCACATGACCGTTATGCCTTTATAAGCCCTCCTCTCTAATTCAACTGTGCTTGGTAATTTGATTCGCATGAGGAGTGAACATAACTTTCAAGAAGCTCTCTCTATTTCATCAAGTGTTTGCTAACCTTCAATCTGCAAAGTTCTTTTCAATTACAGGACACCATTCTTTGTTCAGCAACGCTAACTGACATACAGCGTGTCTGCAGTAGTTCGGCGCCTGACGTCATCAGCACTCCGGGAGTCTGTGTCGCAGCTCCTCTCTTTTGTCGGATTCAACTCTGCTTCTCAGGACAATATATTCGCCAGCTAGCAAAGACTCCACAAGTACACGCTAGTCATGAAGTCATGGGTATCGTACTTTACATAAAGTTATTGCCGTAATAATGCTAATATCATATTATTCCAAAGACTGCATATACTAACAAATCAATCCTCTACATTTACGTTACTACTGGAAAGTTTGAATGCTTAAACCCTGGTTATTTCTGCATACAATATAATGCTATAACAATCCTGCTGTATCTATAAATAAGTTTGCATATGAACTATACTACCCTAAACATTCAAGTTTTGTATCTGAGTGATATGCTACATTCCATATGAAGAGATACTAACAGAGCTTCAATTACATAAAGTTGATATTATTTCACATTCTCCAAAGAGATTATCTATTATTTAGCAATTAGCTATTATATTAATTTGGAGAGTATTAGCATATGCATAGTATTAAACTTTTTACACATTGTTGTGCATATCTCCTGCAACTAAAGTTAGTTGTAATTTACTTTTGACCTAAACAGGTCACCCTCAGTCAATGAGCAAAATAAGGTTCCTAGTTTATCAAGGTACCTAGGTTTGGTGTGAGACTGAGTGGAGTAGATACAACTGGGTTCTCATTAATCATATAATAAATCCTCACATATTACCAAGCCACTTAACCCACTTGTATCTATAATGGATGTTACTGAATTATCCAACCGTGTTGGAACCCTTTCTCAAAATATGGATATAATGATCCAGGGTCTTAGGGACCTCCAAGTTGAAAATCAGGAATTACGAAAATACATTAGGGATCATGTACCTGCTCAAACGTTACCACCACCTCTTGTTTCCCCTGAGTCACAAATATGTCCACCTGAAAGATTCTCTGGAGACAGGACTCAATTTAGAGACTTTAAAAATTCATGTACTTTATTATTTTCACTGAAACCAAGAACCTATCCTACCGAAAGGGTTAAAGTTCTAACAGTAATTTCCTATCTCACTGGTGAAGCCAAGGCATGGGCAAATGCATACTATGAGAAAGAAGATCCCATCTTAAACTCATTAGAATCATTTTTTAATGCCATGTCCTTACTATATGAAGATCATGACAAACAAGCTTCAGCAGAAAATTCGATCAGAAATTTGCGACAAGGTAGACGCCCTGTAGAAGAATATATAACTGACTTCAAAAGGTGGGCACCTGACACACAGTGGAATAACCCAGCTTTGACAAATCAATTTCGTATTGGATTAGCAGATTCTCTAAAAGATGAATTGGCACGTGTAGTTATTCCTAAGGACTTAGAAAATCTTATGACCTTGTCTATATCTATTGATCGTCGTTTGAGGGAAAGGAAGATTGAAAGAGGGTCATCAGAATTATCTACCAAGAAATCCTATAGCTTTCATTCAGTTTCCACTGTCCGATCAACTGATGAGCCTATGGAGATAGGCTTTGTCAAAGGTCCTCTTAAACCGGAAGAAAAGGCCAGACGAAGACAACATAATCTTTGTTTATATTGTGCTGCTAAAGATCACGCAGTAAAGGAGTGTCCAATTCTGTAAAAATCAAAAAAGGGTAAGCAAGAGATAGCTCATTTAAATGAGACTGTTATAAAAAACTCATCTCACTTTACTCTTTCTGTTTGTCTACAGTGGGATCAACATCAACTTAAAGCCCAGGTGGTAATCGATTCAGGAGCAACTAATAATTTCATTCATTCTTCTTTTGTTGAAAATCACAAGATTCCTATAATTAAAAAATTAATTGCATTACCTATTCGAGTCGATGGTTCTTTTATCAATTCAGGTCCTGTTACCCATCATACAGTTCCATTATCATTAGCATTTTCATCAGGTCACTCTGAATTGTGTACTTTCGAGGTTATTCATTCTCCTTTATACCCCATAATTCTAGGACTCTCATGGCTAAAGAAACATCAACCAACCATCTCATGGAATAGTGGTTCTATTTCCTTTGACTCACCATATTGTAAAACACACTGTACACAAACACAAACTCTATTACAGGTCGATATGACAAATATACCTACAGAGTACTCAGATTTTAATGATGTTTTCGATAAGGTTGAGGCTCAATCTCTACCTCCTCACAGACCTTACGACTGTCCTATCGATTTAAAACCAAACAGTAAAATTCCTTATGGTCGTATATATCCACTCTCTGAACCAGAACTGCTTCATCTCAAAGGATATCTTGAGGAAAATCTAAAAAAAGGTTTTATTCGGCCTTCTACATCTTCAGCTGGTGCCGGAATCTTTTTCGTGAAGAATAAAGATGACAGTCTCAGGCCTATAATTGACTATAGACAACTGAACAACTGTACAATAAAAAATAGATATCCCTTACCTCTTATTCCAGAACTCATAGAGAGGTTACAGGGTGCTACCATTTTCACCAAACTGGATTTAAGAGGTGCATATAATTTAATTAGAATTCGCAAAGGTGATGAATGGTTAACTGCCTTTCGTACAAGGTATGGTCTCTACGAGTATTGTGTTATGCCTTTTGGTTTGTGCAATGCACCTGCAACTTTTCAGTTTTTTATTAATGATGTTTTCAAAGATTTACTCGACACATACATTGTCATTTATTTGGACGATATTCTCATCTATTCAAATTCCAAAGAGGATCACATACAACATGTCAGAACAGTTCTTTTAAGATTAAGACAGAACAACTTATATGCTAAGGCAGAAAAATGTATATTCAATTCTGATACTATTTCTTTCCTGGGGTATCATATTTCACCAAAAGGAATATCCATGGAGGACAACAAAGTACAAGCTATCACAAACTGGCCTATTCCAAAAAATAAGAAAGAGCTCCAGAGGTTCTTAGGATTCTCAAATTTTTATAGAAAATTTATTAAAGGTTTCTCTACTATCGCAAAACCTCTCACACTACTCACCCGAAAGAACCACAAATACCACTGGAACCAACAGGCAGATTACTCTTTCAATGCTCTCAAACATAGTTTCATTACCGCTCCAATCCTACAATTCCCAGATCCATCGAAACAATATACATTAGAAGTAGATGCATCCGAATTTGCAATAGGAGCAATTCTGTCTCAAAGAGATTCTTCTACCAACATGCTTCATCCTGTCGCATATTATTCTCGGGTTATGAATTCTGCCGAAATTAATTACCCAATTGGGGAAAAAGAACTTCTAGCCATCAAGGCTGCATTTGAATTTTGGAGACATCTACTAGAAGGGGCAAGATTTCCAATCATCATATTTACAGATCATCGTAATCTACAATATCTAAAAACTAATAAAAGTCTTTCTTCCAGACAAGTCAGATGGAGTTTATTCCTTACTAGATTTGATTTTCTAATCACTTATCGTCCAGGAGTAAGAAATACAAAGGCAGATGCTCTATCTAGATATTCAACTCCATTAACTGAGAGTTCTGAACTAAACTCAATAATACCACCAGAAAAATTCATCGGCCTCTTAGTGGGGAAAACATCTATTCTCAAAGAACAACAACAGAATGATCCATTGATTAATGATTCCAGGATTCATAAAGGTAACGATGGATTTTTTTACCATGGTCATGCACTGTATGTTCCAGAATCTCTTAGGAATGACATTTTAACTATGGCACATGATATACCACTTTCAGGACACCCTGGTTTCAAGAAAACTCTTCATTTAATTCAAAGGGATTTCTGGTGGCCACATATGATTCAGTCTGTTAAACAATACATACAAGGGTGTGCTGTATGTACCAAATGTAAATATCAAAGAATTCACCCTTATGGTTTACTTTTATCTCTTCCAATCGCTGACAGACCTTGGCAAGATATTGCCCTAGACTTCATTGTCGATTTACCTCCCTCTTCTAACAACACAGTCATCCTGGTTGTTGTGGATCTCTTTTCAAAAATGGCACATTTTATACCTATTCACACTTTACCAACAGCTTCAGAAACAGCTGAATTGTTCATCAAACATATTGTCAGATTGCATGGATTACCTAATTCTATTACGACTGACAGGGGTACACAATTTACCTCTCGATTTTGGACACAACTCTGTTCTAGTTTGCATATTGATCGCCGTTTGAGTTCAGCTTACCATCCTCAAACAAACGGTCAGACCGAAAGGACTAATCAGAGTTTAGAGCAATATCTAAGATGCTACTGTACATTTCAACAAGACAACTGGTCTTCTCTTCTACCTACTGCTGAATTCTCCTACAATAACACCATTAATTCATCTACCAATACAACTCCATTTTTCATTAACTATGGGTTTCATCCCTTTTATCATCTTCTTCAAAGATCAGAAAGTTCTTGTCCTTTGGTAAATGACACAGTGAATATGATTGCTGAAGGATTCATTCAACTAAAACAGATTTTATTACAATCTCAAGAAAAGCAAAAACGTTATTATGACTTAAGGAGAACGAAACCTCCTGATTATAAGGTGGGAGATCTAGTTTGGCTGTCTTCTAAACACTTGAAGCTTCATATTCCCAGTAAAAAGCTTGGTTCTCTGTTTATTGGTCCTTACAAAATTATTAGGATTGTTAATGCTAATGCTGTCACTTTACAACTACCGAATTCTTTTAAGATACATCCAACATTTCATGTATCCCTTTTGAAACCTTATGTTCCAGTCAGAGATCAAGTCTTGACAACTCAAGTTCCGACACTCATTGAGGATGAAGTTTCATACGAAGTTGAATCCATTCTAGATTCTAGATTCTATAAGAATTCTCTACAGTATTTAGTCCGGTGGAAAAATTATACATCTGAAGAGGATTCTTGGGAACCATCCACTAACTTATCAGCCCCTAGATTGATATCTTTATTTCATCGCAGACATCCAGACCGTCCCAAACCCTGATCTGCGGAGCAGATCGTTAAGGGGGGTGTCCTGTCATATCACAGTAATTCTCTCTCTATACTTCATGATTTCCACATTTGACTGTCCCTTTAAACATAATATCACATGACCGTTATGCCTTTATAAGCCCTCCTCTCTAATTCAACTGTGCTTGGTAATTTGATTCGCATGAGGAGTGAACATAACTTTCAAGAAGCTCTCTCTATTTCATCAAGTGTTTGCTAACCTTCAATCTGCAAAGTTCTTTTCAATTACAGGACACCATTCTTTGTTCAGCAACGCTAACTGACATACAGCGTGTCTGCAGTAGTTCGGCGTCTGACGTCATCAGCACTCCGGGAGTCTGTGTCGCAGCTCCTCTCTTTTGTCGGATTCAACTCTGCTTCTCAGGACAATATATTCGCCAGCTAGCAAAGACTCCACAAGTACACGCTGGTCATGAAGTCATGGGTATCGTACTTTACGTAAAGTTATTGCCGTAATAATGCTAATATCATATTATTCCAAAGACTGCATATACTAACAAATCAATCCTCTACATTTACGTTACTATTGGAAAGTTTGAATGCTTAAACCCTGGTTATTTCTGCATACAATATAATGCTATAACAATCCTGCTGTATCTATAAATAAGTTTGCATATGAACTATACTACCCTAAACATTCAAGTTTTGTATCTGAGTGATATGCTACATTCCATATGAAGAGATACTAACAGAGCTTCAATTACATTAAGTTGATATTATTTCACATTCTCCAAAGAGATTATCTATTATTTAGCAATTAGCTATTATATTTATTTGGAGAGTATTAGCACATGCATAGTATTAAACTTTTTACACATTGTTGTGCATATCTCCTGCAACTAAAGTTAGTTGTACTTTACTTTTGACCTAAACAGGTCACCCTCAGTCAATGAGCAAAATAAGGTTCCTAGTTTATCAAGGTACCTAGGTTTGGTGTGAGACTGAGTGGAGTAGATACAACTGGGTTCTCATTAATCATATAATAAATCCTCACAGTGGCCTTTCAGAATGCTCAAAGAACATACATATTCTGATGGCTGATTCTAGTTTCAAGTTTTTTTCCCTTAGTAACTGCGTCATTGTGGATGCCACAGACAATCCTGTCACGTATAAGTTAATCTGTGCAGTCGCAATGTGGCTACGTAGGATTGAATTCCCTCATCAGGTTTTTGATCCATCATGTTAAATGCATGTCTGTCTATTATTCCGTTCCGGTAAGCAGATCTCATCAAATTTTTTGATTAATACTTCAGGATCCTCTTTGTCTTCACCCTCTTGAAAATGAAATGACTCATATTAATCTAGTGCATCTGAACCAGAAAAACTGAGAAGGGTGCAAGCTTGTACCTTTTTTGATGTGTCTGAAAGTCCAGCTTTGCTGTACACTTCCCATGCTCTTTTGAATTTCAGCAAATTGTTAGCAATGTCAGTATTGAATATAAGTGGTTCTATGCTGCGTAGATTTCGAGCCATAATTTCTCAGTGTTCTCACTTCTGATATCATGTAGATCTTGCATACACAATGATGGATTGCCAGGCCTTTGTAAGAAACTGTTTATTATTACAACTCCTGGTGAAACATGCTGTTTGCCTTCTTGTTTCACTAAGCATATAACATAGTACTTCCTGTCTCCGCCCCCATGTCCCCACACATCTATGCATATGTGCAACACACACATATTCTACATATTATGAGTGTAACTGTACTTTATGTATTTTTTATGTTTTTTTGTGATGCTTTTTTGTTTCACAAAACAGTTAAACAAGAGCACTGAGGTCATGCTAACCCAAAAAGCGTTAACTTCAATTGTGCTCAAGAGATCGCGTTTACTTTTAACTTGTAATACGAGTGAAAAACTTGACGCACGGAAACACCCGTGATAAACCCCTTTTCTCTTGCGAGTAACTGTTAGTGCTCCACTCGTATTCTGGCCCAAAATGTGTATTAAATACACACAGACACACACACAGCCAAACGCACACACACACAGCCCCACACACACACATATATCTCACATATGTTATGTATAGGAGGAATATCCTGGGGTTTGATAAAAATGAGGCTAGCGGTGATGTAATCCACAGTGTCATCTTATTATAAGCATTAGGGCCGTCAGATTGCCCAATAAAATATCCGTGTAAGGTCAGTGATAGCAGATATGTAAGGGAGCCTTACCGGACCTCTGAAGTAGTGTTACAGGGGTTTCCATCAACATGCGCATCCCCATCTACCGCTGCTGCGTTCATCACCCCTGCTCTTACAAAACTGAGCTCTACTGAGGCTTTTGGCACGCTGAGAGCTCCAAGATGCGCGGCCTTAATTGACACATGCGCAGGCCCTACCAAATCACTGTGCGGTTGTGCTGCTGCGCTCGTTAGAGGGAACATTGATATATGCAAATAATTATAGGCTGGATGATCTAAAACTGTGTGGTCCCTCAAAGAAATCTTAGACTTTAAAATTTTAGCTTGATAACTGTTTATCTAGCTATGTAGAATTATGAATGTGAAGGAGAGAGACCTACTTTATAGTATAATGCTCAAAAAAAAGCTCACAAATATTTTGTGCGATTTCTCTCCATGCTGATAAGTTTTTGATCATCAGTCCTATATCTCAGACAACAATACACCATATAACCCTGATAACAATACAATTAATGTATAAATAAACTGTTATGACCCTTCCACTCGGTACCTGCTAAATAAATACACAACACAATCATGGGGTACAAAGGCCGCAGCTTTTATTTATAACATACTTTATAAACATCTTTTAACTTAAAACACACAAGGCTTGCCCATAGCAGTCCCAAATTCCACTTTTAAACACCTTACCCACCAAACTCTCTCCTGCCTCTCCAGGAGGTACCCCCTAACTGCTAATCCAAGGCAAGCACTCCGCCCCCTTTGCTGCGACAAACTGCCTAACTACAGGGAGGGAGGGAGGGAGCTTCTTCCCCATGGACCTTGATAAATGATTTGGCTCTCTTTTCTCTCCCCGCCTCCTCTTCTTATAGGGATTCCCTTCTGCTCCTCCTTTCCACCATCTGCCCAATCCACAGTGCTGCACCTACGTTAGCGTCATATGCCCCTACGTAGTAGGCACTCCTACAGGGCTTCATGACCCTTCCACTCGGTACCTGCTAAATAAATACACAACACAATCATGGGGTACAAAGGCCGCAGCTTTTATTTATAACATACTTTATAAACATCTTTTAACTTAAAACACACAAGGCTTGCCCATAGCATTCCCAAATTCCACTTTTAAACACCTTACCCACCAAACTCTCTCCTGCCTCTCCAGGAGGTACCCCCTAACTGCTAATCCAAGGCAAGCACTCCGCCACAGGCAAAGGCTACCGCCGTGCCCCGCCAACGAAGTCCAAGGCCATTGTAACCCCCTCCTTTAAATTGAAATTAAACAAATGTAAACCTACTTCATTTAAGTGCACCCCATCTCGAAGGAAAAAACATTTGCCCGAATCCCCTTCGAACTCCACGTGCCGTAAAGACAGCCCACCCATCCTTCTAATAAAGCTATTCATCATCCTGTTGATTTTCCTTCGAGATGCCTCCAGCCTAGCCACATCCCATGCCGCCCTCCATTCCTGTCTAGGCTCGATCTCAGACCATAACAACACCAACCCCGGAAAAAGCTCCAACAACCTCCTCACATCCCTCTTCATTCCCTCCACTAAATCCTTTTGGGACATAAACCCTAAATCATTCCCCCCAGCATGTATCAACAATACCTCAGGAGGCTGGAACAATCGAGCGTACTCCACCACCTTCACCAACAACTGATCCCACCTCATGCCTCTGAAGCCAAGCCAGCGAATGTTGACTTCCTCGGGCGACCACCCCAGCTGTCCCCTATTGTCCTTAACCACTGCTGCTTTCTTTGCCCAGTATATATACGAATGGCCCATCAACCAACACTGAACCGGACCTGTATAAACATAACAACACACAACAAAACACCATTAACATCGTATCAACGCCGGTCTAACATATGACATATAACTACTAGAAGCCCACCTCCCAATTCTCTTTATCCCTGCCACCTCTATCCCCAAGGCGTAAGCCTCCGTAGCCGCCCCGATTCTAAAAGAATGTGTTCCAAACTCCCCTGGCTCCCAACCCCCTAAGCTGACACATCTCCTAAAAACCGCCTGAAATTGAAACTGTGATAGCACTGACCCATCCCTATGGATCAACAACGGACCCCCTTTCTGAGGCCTCATCCCCATATACTCCCGAAACCCCCCAACCGGACAACATGCCCCTCCCATAGCTTTCAGCGTTATCTGGCACCCTTTTCCTTCTTGGTCCGTTTTAGATTTCCTCAACCAAATTGTTAAAACCCCATCCCCTATAGCTACATCAGCCAACTGGATCCCACTTCCATCCTTCCTATTCCTCCCCACCAATTCTGATATCCGAAAGGCCCCAAAAAATGCTAACACAAACGCTAACTTGAACAATCTCACCTCAAAATCTGAATAACACCCTTCCTTTAACTTGTCCACTATCCTGGTCAGCACCACAAATACCACAGGCCTCCTGCCATCCTGCGTTTTTTTGCCTTTACATAATCCTCTCGCCGCCATCCTAACCATAAACCTCTTTGTCCCATCCTCCAACCCCATGAGTTGCCACAGGAATGACATAGCTGCTAGCCTTCTCCTCACCATTGATTTTGAAATCCCTTTCTGCTGTCACACCAACATCCAATCCAATAAGGCCGTCACCCTATCTTCAGATGATCGCACCCCCCCCAGTTTTGCAAAAATTCAAACCACATAGCCCATACCTGTGTGTATGCCTTCCATGTGCCTGGAGCTACCACTCCCCTCACCATATTCAACCTGTTACGAATGCACTCTCCCATAATGACACCGGACACTGTGATCCCCTCTCCTCCGCCTCCGGAGCCAACCAACGAAATCGCTCCCACTGCAAACGGGAAAGAGCGTCAGCCACATTATTCTGTTTACCTGGCACATGCACAGCACGAAACAGGACATTGCATTTTAAGCATTTCAACACAAACAAGCGTAACAAATGGACCACAGGCAGGGATGAAGCAGACAAACGATTGACGGCTAACACCATGCCCATATTATCTGAGTGGAACGTAACCCTCTTATCCGCCAACAGTTGCGGCCACACTTCCAGAGCTACCACCAGGGGAAACAATTCTAAGTACACCAAATTCTTAGTGTCATGAATTTTTCATGACAGAACAGACTCCATGTTGTTTTCTTGTTTTAAGCTTAACCAGGGCTCATCTATTATTACATTGAATTTTGTTTTCCTCAGTCTTGCTGACTGAGAAGTTTCATATCAACATGTTTTCCATTATTCAAGGTAGTTTACTTGCTCAGACCCCAGCTAGTCACTTATTTCTGTAAATAAGTGCAGTTTATAACCTTGATTGTAGTTTAGGAATGTTGGGGTAAACATAAATATAATAAGTATTTTTCTAATATTTTTACCCTATGTGCGAGAGCCATCTACTGTTAGAACAATAATATTTCATCTAATTAATTTTATGTTAATTAATGATTAAAATATTATAATTAATGACTCCTCCTAGATGAGAGAATGGGAATATATAGGGTCTAGCCCAATGGGAGGGGGTCGTTTTCCCTGGGCTTTTGAACTGGTCACATAATTTATGGAGTTGGTAATTTGCTAATCAACTACAGAGGTCCGAGATTATTGGATTATAACTGCTGAGACGAGTTTTGCCTATTGGGACAGACCTACGACCTGACAGTTTGATTCCTGTCTGAAAAAGGGGAAATTTATTTACTTTGGTCATGTATGAAAGAAAGTCACTTTAGATGTTAATATGATTAAGATTTACATTTAACATTTATGTAAAATGCCTTTTCATATTTAATCAGGTAAATTAATTAATTGTTTTATAGCTTTGTGTTTTCTTTATAAAAGTTCCTACCACCTGGTCTTATTTGTCGACAATAACACCGGGTGAATCAGGAATTAGGATAGATTATCATCTGACGGTTTGTCATAATTATTAATCTACCTGATTCTCCGCAATTACCTTAGAGAGTTTTAATGAAATATTTGGTTCTTATCATCATGCCAATGTTTGTGTTATTTTGAAAATATGACTTAATCATCTTTATAGTTTAATCTCTGTATTATTCTGTTTTCCTTGCTATTTGATGTTATGTTATCACGTTAGTGATTATTATAGAACGGTAGTTTATTTCTCTGTAATATTTTGATTACTTAAGTTTCTATTAAATGCTAATTATTAATAACAAAATACTTTAATAAAGTTAATTTTTGTTATTCATCTGGTGTCGGTATAATTAATAGACTGATAGCAACTAAAAGGATTCAGATTTGTTTATTACATTTCATAACTTATAGAAAAATGTGTCATTTAAAATTGCACCATTTCACATAATATAATTTTATAGATAAAGGTAATATTCATAACATTAGTCAACCCTACCTTCACCCACTCCTCTGGCCATTGCCCCACACACCATTTCCCCTGTAAGTAAGCCCCAAAACCAATCGCCCCTGCCGCATCCGTATACAGGTGCAGCTCCTCCTCTGCTGCCGCGGCCTCCTGAACCAGCGCCTTCCCATTGAATGTTTTCAGAAACTGCTTCCAAATAACCAAATCCTCCTTGAGTTCGGCCCCCAGCCGGATCCTATGGCCAGGTTCCCGCACCCCGGCTGTAGCCAGGGACAGCTTCCTTGTAAATATCCTTCCTACCGGGATGATCCGACATGCAAAATTAAACTTGCCGATCAGCGACTGCAACTCCCTCAATTGAAGCTTCCGCTTCCCCAATGCCACATCAATTGCCTCCGCCAAGTCCTTCACTTTGTCTGCTGGTAAGCTACACTCCATCCGCACCGAGTCGATCTGGATCCCCAAGAAGCTCAGGCACGTGGACGGGCTTTCCGTCTTGTCAGCCGCCACCGGAATACCAAACTGTTCTGCCACCTCCATGAAACCAGCCATCAACTGTTCGCAATCCCCGGTTCCCTCCGGGCCCACAAATAAAAAATCATCAAGGTAGTGGACCACAGAGTCCAACCCGGATTTTAGTCTAACCACCCACTCCACGAAACAGCTGAATTTTTCAAAATATGCACATGATATCGAGCAGCCCATTGGAAGGCAGAGGTCGACAAAATATTCCCCTTCAAAAGAGCAACCCAGCAAGTGGTGACACCGCGGGTGTACCGGCAACAGCCGAAAGGCTGCCTCCACATCCACCTTAGCCATCCGAGCCCCCACCCCTGCCGACCGCACTAGCTCCACCGCTCTGTCAAATGACACGTAGCAAACTGCTGCCACCTCTGGCGCTATCCCATCATTCACCGACTCCCCTTTGGGATACGATAAGTGGTCATCCTGAACTGGCCCGCAGCCTTTTTTGGAACCACCCCGAGCGGGGAAACCCTCAAGTTATCCAACGGGATATCCTTGAATGGGCCCGCCATCCTCCCCAACGCTACTTCCTTCCCCAATTTTCCCCTCACCACCTCAGGAAACATCCTAGCCGATTTCAAATTCCCATGCGCCCTAAATCCCCTTTTGTCATCAAATGGTATCCAGAACCCAGAGCTAAATCCAGACAACAACAGCTCCGCGCCCTGCTTCCCCCTCCGCCCCTTAGCGTATCGTTTTAACCAAAGGACCATCTCTACAACCTTCACCGGTGTCCTGGCCCTGTGGACCCACTTCCCCTGGCTTACCCACTCCCTTCCCTTTCTTGAAACACTTTGCGAAACTGTGGGCTCCCCCACCACCCGAGCATTCATGCTTATTCTTACAGGACCCTCCAAATCTGCATTGGCCATCGTTAAACTGGAAACAAAGGCCATTTCTGAGTGCCACTGCAGCTGTGGTTCCAGCCCCCCCCCGGTCCCCGTCCCCCCTGACCCTCGAAAGGACTGCCCCCCCCTAAGCGGCATCATCATCTCCAACCAGATCCCCATGTCCCGATCGTCCCACTTCATGTCTGGTCGTACAGCTATCCTCGGCCGGAACTGCTCGTCGTACCTCCACCACGCCATCCCCCCGTACGTCCGATAGGCCGCTGATATTTTGTCATAGTAACAAAATAACGCCGAACCCTGTTCCGGGAACTTCTCCGCCATCACACTGGCTAAGATGCAGAAGGCCCGAGACCAATTCCCAAATGTCTTCGGCAGCTTTCTGTAACGCTTCTTGCGCTCCTCCTCCTCTTTCCTTGCTCCACCTTCAGATCCTCCTTGATTTCCACAAATTGCTCGAGAGGGAGCAAGGAGAATATCTCTAAGAATTCCCGCTTCCAAATCTTTTCTTTCACCTCTTGTGACAAATGGATCCCCAGCGGCCCAATAGTGCATAAACAAGGCCTGGTCATGGCCACTTTGGCCACTTTAATAGAACCCCCAGAGCCACTCAATGCTGCCCCTGCCAGTGTACCCTGAGCCCCAACCTGTTGTCCCCAAACCCCTGCTACCTTGCCTCCCTCCCCACATTGCTTCTCAACCTGCGCTACCAAATCTCTCAAGCCCTTCAATAGTGTTGCCACCCCTTCAGGAGTATTCCCCACATTACTTGTGCCTACAGATGCAATTGGAGTTACTCCAGACACCTCACCTTTACTGGTAGGTGCCTTAGCCGGTCCAGAGCTGCCGGCCCTTCCGCTCCCACTTCTGTCTGCGTCTGTCCTTCTCCTTTCAACCGACCTCCTCTCTATCCTGTCCGCTCCCGTCCGTTCAGTCGAGTGCGCTCTGGGCCTCGACCTCCCTCTATCCATGCTACTGCCTCTCCTTGGGGACCTATCCAACCTGCCCCATGTTGGGGAAGCATGCCGTTGTCTCCTTCTCCTATCATCCACTGGGGAACGGGACCTCTCCCGCCGACCCCCTGCTCCAGATCCACTGCTCCTCTGAACGCTACGCCTAGCGCCGTATCCCGCTCCAGCCTGTGAAGAAAGAGGATTGTCAAGGCCAGCCCCACCGGACCACCCCGTACCAGTCCTGCCCCCGCTGCCACTGCTCCTCTGCTCCCGGCCCATCTCCTGGCTGGGCCTCCTACCACCTCTTTCTCCCCCAGCAGCACCAGGAGTCACCATTTGCAACAATTGAGCTAAAACCCTCATGTTGCCTACCTGGTCCGCCGTAGCTGCTCCAGCGTCCCCACCACCTTGCTGCTCCTCCTCAAACTCTTTGTACGAATCCAAGAAGATGGTGTCCATATCCGCCTCATTGAAATCTGGCTCCGGCACAGGCGACTCCTGCTCCAAAGGTCCGCCGTCCCCGCTCCTGCCCGACGCTCCACTCCCTGCTGCATTGCCAAAGGAGAAAACAAGGTGCACACACAAAGCCACATGTTAATACCCAACCACAAAACCATGCCCATCCGGCTGACAGTGAGGGGGGGGAGGGGAAGAGGGAAAAGAGTGGGACAACAAGAGGAGGGGGGGGGAGGACAACAGGGGGGGGAGGACACAAGGGGGGGGGGCAAAGCTCATCTCCCCTTCAACCTGGCTGTCAAGCCACCCCCCCTACCCCCAAAACAGCTGGCTTGCCTGAACCACCCCTTCCCACAATTCCAATCATTCCTCCCGGTCAGGGGTCCCCTTTTTTCCCCCCACGCCTCCCAGTGGCCTAGGGTAAGGTGACCAGACGTCCCCGATTTCCGGGGACAGTCCCCGGATTGAGGAGACTGTCCCCGGACAAATAATGTCCCCGGAAATGTCCCCGGGAAGCAAAGCCGCCATCATCTTTATGATGGTACTGGACTCTTATGCCATGCATATCCC
Source organism: Bombina bombina (assembly GCF_027579735.1). Classification (NCBI taxonomy): domain Eukaryota; kingdom Metazoa; phylum Chordata; class Amphibia; order Anura; family Bombinatoridae; genus Bombina; species Bombina bombina. The sequence continues at coordinate 804,554,733 of NC_069499.1, read as the reverse complement.
TTATGCCATGCAGTGCCCCTGTTAAATAAACAATCTGACCCTATCTTTCCTTTATTAACCCCTTCCTGACCAGACTGAGGTCTCACACAGCTCACTGGTATTGTCCATCCCAGTGTCATTATTGACTTGTCAAATTGGATGTTGAGGCTTTGAGAATTATGTAATTTTTGTTCTGCTTGAGTGGATAAAATAACTGCTTTTGAATATCAATACTGCTAATAAATGCAAAATGCTGCTCCTGAGAAAACTGAAGTTCCCATGTGTGGTTTATTATAGCCAAATGTTGGGATTGTATACACTCAAGCAGAACAAAAAAGTGTGTGTCTGGCTATGTGCGTTAGATTGACAGTGTATGCATGTCTGGCTATGTGTGTGTGAGTGTGTGTGTGTGATTTACTGTGTATGCATGTCTGGATATGTGTGTGTGTGATTAACTGTGTATGCATGTCTGGGTATGTGTGTGTGTGTGTGATTGACTGTGTATGCATGTCTGGGTGTGATTGACTGTATGCATGTCTGGGTGTGTGTGTGTGTGATTGACTGTGTATGCATGTCTGGGTGTGTGTGATTGACTGTGTGTGCATGTCTGTGTGTGGGTGTGATTGACTGTGTATGCATGTCTGTGTGTGTTTGACTGTGTATGCAAGTCTGTGTGTGTGTGATTGACTGTGTATGCATGTCTGGGTGTGATTGACTGTGTATGCATGTCTGTGTGTGTGTGAGAGATTGACTGTATGCATGTCTGTGTGTGTGTGATTGACTGTGTATGCATGTCTGTGTGTGTGTGGGTGTGATTGACTTGTATGCATGTCTGTGTGTGTGTGTGTGATTGACTGTGTATGCATGTCTTGGTGCATGGTTGACTGTGTATGCATGTCTGTGTGTGTGATTGACTGTGTATGCATGTCTGGGTGTGTGTGTGTGATTGAATGTGTATGCATGTCTGGGGGGGGGGGTGTGTGCATGATTTTGTGTGTTCTGTGGTAAGAAAAAAAATACAGAATATGCATTGAAACATTTTTTCTCTATCTTATCTTCTTAACATTTGGTAGTTATGTCCCAAAAAATTCTAAGAACTATTTTTTTTTTTTAATCTCATGGACAAAATGTGAGAAATAACGTATATATAATACAATCACTGCATAAACACATACCAAATACACTGCAAATATAATTTGAGGAAAATATGCTAATAAAATAGTTTTTTACCATTTGCCAATAAAAAAAAAAAAAAAAAAAAATGTCCCCGGATTTCATTTTAAAAATCTGGTCACCTTAGCCTAGGGCTAATTGCCAGGAGGCCAAGCCACATTGAACTCACCACCCTCTGTTACAGAAAACATCAGCCCTAACCATTAGGCCCCCCCCCACATGTTTACTTTGGGCCCCATTACCGTCCTAACCCCCTTTGATAACACCACCTCCTTTGTCCATTAATCCCACACCACTTTATCTACAGTGGGGGTTGTACTACCATCCATTGACCTACCTCTCCCTAGCTAGTATGCCAGTTGCCACTGAGTGTGGCCTAACTGTCCCCTGCGCTAAACTAACACCGTTATTATCCCCCAATTTTTTTTTTCCCGCTTGTGTATACAACACCCCTCACTTCCTCCCCCCCCCCGGTGCTCCTCCCCGCACCTCATTCCCCAGGCCCACCACCTATGCCTGGCCCTTTTTAGGCGCGGGCCCCCCCGCCCCACCCCATTGGCCTGCATCCATGGCCTTCCCCAGCCGTTACAGGCTCCCAGCCCACTGGCCTCCACAGCATGCCCCCGCACCAGGCCCCGCTCACGCCGCCCCAGCACACAACCGCCACACTCTGCACCTTTCTTACCTGCTCCGCCTCTGGCCTTCCGTCCTCTGCCGCCCGACCGCCGGGCAGTGACGTCATCCTCCCGGCTCCCGGTCCGCCGCTCCACACCGTCCTCGCCAGCCGCCCTTGTTCGCGGCGTTGCAGCTCCTGCCGACTCCACCTCTGATCTACCGTGGCCCCTGGAACACGACCCACGAGTCCTGGGTCTGGCCGCCACCTCCGGGCTGAGTCGCGCTGGGGGTCTGGCCCTCCTCGTTGGCCTACTGCCAGGCCGTGCCGTCCTGCCCCTAGCCGCCTCACCAGACCTCACAGGCGGCACAATTCCCTCCGAAGATAGCTGCTCCTGCAGCCAGTCGATGCCCCTGGTCTGACCCAGAGCTGTCACAGTCCCCAGTAAGTCTTTAAGAGCCGCCATCACACAAGGTTCGTGGTGAACTTACAAGCTTCTTCCCCACGGACCTTGATAAATGATTTGGCGCTCTTTTCTCTCCCCGCCTCCTCTTCTTATAGGGATTCCCTTCTGCTCCTCCTTTCCACCATCTGCCCAATCCACAGTGCTGCACCTACGTTAGGGTCATATGCCCCTACGTAGTAGGCACTCCTACAGGGCTTCATTATGTTAACATAGTGTACATTATGTCCCACCCCACACATTATTTTATGTAGGATAGAAAGACGAAAACAGCAGATGTGGATACATCCTGCATCATGATAGTATAATGCAATATAAACCAAGTACACAATATTCATAACATATCAATCTAATTATCACTGCATAGATTAAAATTCTGGTATTAATTCCATTACAATGTTACAAGCACACACTATTAATCGGCCACAAAACTTAGTGGCATAGGTTGGGTAAATTGGGTAAATGCCCACTGGAAGTTGTTACAAAGCTCTCAGTGTAAATGTTTTCACAAAATCTGAAGGATAGTATTGTACGTGAGTTAACAAATTAAAGATGTAATTACTCAAACAGAGATTTGAGCAATAGATGTTATAAGACATCAAATATTTATATAGTGTGTGTATGTATGTATATGTGTATATATATATATATATATATATATATATATATATATATATATATATATATATATATATATATATATATATATATATATATATACATATATATATCAAGGAGGTATAGTGTATGCACTCTCACAACCGTCCTGCAACTGCCAGCACAAGTGAAAATACAAACATCTATATTTATATATAAATATATATATATATATATATATATATATATATATATATATATATATATATATATATATTCACACAGGCCTATCAAGGTTTGTATTTTCACTTGTGCTGGTTGTCAAAAGAAGGGACGTTTGTGGTCCCGAAACTTCACAATACAATAAAGGATTAACACTGATGTCAAAAGTCCAGTGAGTGCTTTTCTACTGTTTTGTTTTATATATATATATATATATATATATATATATATATATATATATATATATATATATATACATATATACAAATCCCCAAAATAAGAAGCACTCACCAGGACTTTAAATCATGTGGAATTTAATCCACAAGTGTAGTGAGGTTTCAGGGTACAATCCTCGTCCTCAGATTGTACACCAGAAACATCACTACGCTTATGGATTAAATTGCACATGATTTAAAGTCCTGGCGAGTGCTTCTTATTTTGGAGATTTATGTATATACTTTAAATGAACCCCGGGCTGTTGAGACTTGGCAAAGTGTGTGCAGAGCTCCATGGACGCTATTTATATATATATATATATATACATACACACATACACACATATAATAATCATACACTGAAGCACAAACAGCTTGGCTTCATCTACCCCAAATTAGTAGGCCCCAGGGGATAATGGGTAAGACGAAATAATACATAACCTAGAGTGAGTAAATTATAATAAATAATATATTAGGACAGTGGATCTAAGGTAGTTTTGTGTCACTTCAGTTCTGTATGTCTTAAGCACTCTGCTGAGCCCTGCAATAGTGTAATATATAGGGAAGTGATCATGTATAAGAGCTGGTCAGTTACAAATAATTGATTAGGGTATGTTTTATGTTTCATTATAACTTTAATGCAATAGTGCAAGAATACTTCTATTTTTATGGTCTTTTGGAAGAATTGGTGACTGTTAATAAATGTTTTGTAAATATATGTGCACATGTATTTGTCTACATTAGACACTTTAATTAATTTTGACTACTAATGCGGACTAAAGTAAAATAATTCTTTTTATTCTTTAAAAATTTTAAAAAGTTTATTTTTGCATATTGCTTTACTTCATGTGACATCTCTTCCTATGACATCTCTTGCTGTGATGTCACTGAATATGAAAAATTACTGAAAATAATGACATTTAAAGTTGTCAAAATTGTGCTTTCTATGGTTGGGAGATGTCTGTATTTGCAATACCGTTCTGTCTAGGAAGCTTTACCTCTAATTAAAATAGTATAATAAATATTTTTTTGTATTGCTGTGTTATTAACCCTCCACAAGCTAGACAGCCATATGAAATGCTACATTTTGTGCCCAACATTTGGTGTGTGTATATATAAGGCCAGATTACAAGTGAAGTGTTAATTGTGCTTGAAGTGCTTGTATTATGAGTTGTAAAATGTTTTCACCCTGAGCGCTAACCCGTCAAGTGCAAAAAGCTGAATACAATATTGCATGCGCATTCACGTTTCCCCTTAGAAGTCAATGGAGAAAAAAAATAGAAAAAATTGTAACAATCCACTCTCATGCAAATCTAATCACATATTCTCATGTGCGCTAACCTGACATGAAAATATGTATATTTCACATTCCAATGTTCTTCACATAGCATATATATATATAATTATAAATATATACAGATATATACACATATATATATATATATATAGGTATATCTATTTATAAATACATAGAACATGTTCTGCTATGTGCAGAACATCCGAATGTGAAATATGTATAGTAAATACATAGTTAAAACCTTTATTAAAGGGACATTCCAGTCAAAATTTAAATGCACATAGATTAATTACATCGTTGAATAGAAACATATTTGCAATATAAATGTTTTGGCAAAAATGCTTCTAGTAAACTTTATCACTGCTTTAGTGTTAACATTTTTCTCTGCACGTGCATGTGAAGCATAGCTATATATTGTCACTGCACCCACATTTTAAATAATGTAGCTGCTCAGATCATCAGTGGGGCTTGTCTCATGTCAGCAATTAACATATTGAGTCATTACCAGATGATACAAGCACCTTAGGCTCTCTGAGCAAGTGCTGTGTTTAAAATGCTGGTGCACAGTGCATACTTAAATACTCTTTTGAAACAGCTATAGCTTTTATTAGAAGTATTTTTGCTAATGCATGTATATTACAAAATTGCTTCTGTTCAATACTGAAATGCATCCATGTGGTTTCCAATTTTCGCTGGAAAATCCCTTTAAATATGAATATTGCATAAATATACTATTTCATGTTTTTCATCTACTTAACCGAAAAGAGCTCCAATGCACTTATATATATGTCTATATATGTGTACATATGTATTTATGTGTTTATATGTGCATATTTCTCTAAATATATATAAACATATACAACTTTCTAACACCTAAGATCTCATATCTTTGAGCCCTTATAACTTTTGTGTGCAATATTTTATTGTAATAATTTTTATTAGACAGTGTTATTATGATTGTAAGTGTACTTTGTAATGTATTTTTGATGTGTATTGTAGTTTTGATGTGTTTTGCGAAACCATATGCATAGAATGTGTTCCAGAGACTGGTATTGTCAATATTATGGGGTAGGTGTAAGAGATTGGTGCTGTAATCTGTATAATAAGCTATGGATAAGTCTAAATTATACCATTACTATCAAATGGGTGTGTTTTGATCGCAGAACTGAGTAGGCGGAGCAGTTGAACAGGAGGCCGCCAATACTTTGGTAACCTGCTTGCTTACTCTGCTGTAAATTGTCCTGGAAATGTTTTTGAAATGTTGCCAACTATGCAAAGACCCCTCCTCATAACAACAGCAATGCAATAACATATATATATATATATATATTTAACATGAGGACTCATCTAATTTAGCAATGCAAACCCTCCCAAATAAAAAAGATAGGTGAGTTAGAAATTTAATGCAGGTTATATAGTGAACAGTCCATCAGCCTAAGACCTGTTTATATCTAGTAGAGGACACTTAGCCAGTTTTGATCCTCTACTTAAAATGCAATAAGCAGATAATTTTAGGGTGCATGGATCACCCCTCTATGGAATAATTCCCACAGAAATTAAAGGACCATTATAGTAAAAATAGCATGTACTTGTAATACTATGGACCCTAGACTAATGTGTATTTAACCACCACAAAGGGGTTAAACACAGTAGAAATTTCACTCTGGACTCGCAGAACACTGCCGGTCCTGAGTGGAAAACACTGCTGATCCAGTCAGCAGTGATAGCTACAGATTTGAGTCTTGCAACTAGCACTGCTGATTGGATCAGCTGCATTTTCTACTCTGTACCTGCGGTGCTCTGTGGGTTCTACTGTACGTTTAGCTTCTTTGTGGGGGTTCAAAATATAGTAGTCAAGGGTCGATGGTATTTCTATAATATACTTTAATGGACTAGAGCATGTCATTTTTTAAAATGATTTTTTACTAAAATGGCCCTTTAAGCACCAGACAACCTTTAATGCTTTTTCACCATCAAACAAGGGCTCCAGAAAACATGGGGCAAAGCACTTCTCAAATACAGGGCCTCAGCACACACAGCAACCCCAAATGTATCCAGCCATGACGCCTAAATAATGAGTGGTCTTCAGAAGTTTAAGGAAGAGTATTAGCAATACTTACTCTGATGGAAGTTCAGCAGGTTCTCCAACTTCAGCACTAACGTTTCAGAACAGTTGACTTCTGCTGTATCTCATTCTATTCAGCTTGGCATGCTCTTAGGGCTAGATTTATTAAAGCTGAGGTGGACAGGGGCGCGTATACGCGCCCCTGTACGCCTCAGCTCACCTGTGGCGGTCCAAAATTACCCGCATGTATTCGCCATTGCACACGAGCGCAATTTTGCGCTCGCGTGCTATCCCGCCCCCTGCCCGCACACAGCCAATCAAGCACAGGCAGGAGCTGTCAATCTCCTCGGTCTGACTAGACTGAGGAGATTGAATTTCACCACCTTAGAGGTGGCGAAGAGGTTAGGGAAGCGGCGGTCTGGTGACCGCTGCTTGATAAATTACGGCGAGCAAGTTCTTGTGAGAACTTGCAGCCGTAGGGCTTTAATAAATCTAGCCCTCAGTGCTCTCTAATCTCTCTATATACAGCTTCCCATCAATGTGATATCAGTGGCGCAACTGCAAAGCCACCACAAGCAGATCCATTTTCAGGTTCAGCATGACACTAGGAAATCAAATGATAGGAAAGACCATGATGCATTGCACGGATGATTGTAAAAGGGTGACGTGCAGGGCTCTTACACAGGAGGTGCCCCCTGCTATATTCTATAAGCTATCCGAATGATATAAGCATTTGAACAAAATTATAAAGCAATAATGTCCCCTGAAGCAAATAGTCTTTGTGTCTACTAAAAATATTGCCACCAAGATACCCTCCTGTTTTTAACACATTTATTTTTATGCAGACTTTATCCAATTAGTACTAGTATATATAAAGTAAGTGTAAAGCCAGAAAAGTCTTGCAGCGCCATAAGGGTTAAGGCTGGAAGGGGAGTTGCTGTAAGTTTGCAACAATGTTGCTGGGGCAGAGAGTGCCTTACCTTTTTATCCTGATGCCAGCAGTTCCTGTTCCTATTTTCTCCTGGACAAGAAGCTGTCAAGTTGCCCTCTGTCCCTCCCTGTTTGATAGTGGCGTGATTAAAGGGACAGTCAACCATAGAATTGTTATTGTTTTAAAAGATAGATAATCCCTTTATTACCCATTCCCCAGTTTTGCATAACCAACACAGTTATATTAATGTACTTTTTACCTCTGTGATAACCTTGTATCTAGGAACCTTCTTCCAGCCCCCTGATCACATGACTGTGACTGTTTATTATCTATTGTCTTAAATTTAGCATTGTATTGTGCTAGATCTTAAATAACTTTCTGTGCCTGAACACAGTGTTATCTATATAGCCCACGTGTACTTTCTGTATCTTTGTGTTGAAAAGAGATTTAAAAAGCCTGTGATAAGAGGCAGTCCTCAAAGTCTTAGAAATTAGCATATGAGCCTACCTATGTTTAGTTTAAACTAAGAATACCAAGAGAAAAAAGCAAATTTTGATGATAAAAGTAAATTGGAAAGTCGATTAAAATTAAAAGTCCTATCTGAATAATGAAAGTTTAATTTATACTTGACTGTCCCTTTAATGTACTTAGTGTAGAGGCTATGGGGCCTATTTTTCAAAGCGTCAACTATGTTGCATTCGCCGGCGTCAATACGCTCGCCAGACATCGCTGCCGCGGACCTGAATACGTTCTCCTTCTTTATCAAAAAAGCAGTCAAAAACACACGCGTCAAGTATGGATCGAAGAGCATCAGACAGTCATCGATGTCACAGTTATTCGGGTTTTTCCCAACTTTATTTATACCATTTCATTACTGTCCATGAACAAGCACATTTCTCTAAAGCTAATCTTTTATTTTTCAACTGTCCAAGAAATAGATTGATTTATAACTCAACAAACAAAATCTCATAGAAAGTTATTTTTATATTCATTTGTTATATGATACTTTCACAGAAATTAATGTGTAATTTCTGTGTGTGTTATGTCAGAAATCTTTTGCAAACATATTTACATGTCCCTAAGTTCCTTTTTTTGTTCTAAACAATGATGTCTGTCACATCTCTTTGTTTATTTATACAACTATATGTATATATTGTAAATGTATTATTATTCTGAGCAGGAATAGGATTGGGCTTGCATTCTATTGGCTGATTAGAATAGCCAATAGGCTGCGAGCTCAATCCTATTCTCTAATTGGATCAGCCAATAGGATTTTTTCCCCTTTAATTCCTATTGGTTGATATAATTCTATCAGCCAATCGGAATGTCAGAGACCCAACTTGGATGACGCCACTTAAAGTGAACCTTCATTTTTCAGCGGCGATCGTAAGAAGAGGATGCTCCGCGCCGGATGTCTTGAAGATGGACTCACTCCATGCCGGATGGATGAAGATAGAATATACCATCTTGATGAAGACTTCTGCCCGCTTGGATGAAGATTTCTGCCGGCTTCCATGAGGACTTCTGCCCGCTTGGATGAATACTTCTGCCGCCTGGATGAGGATGGATCTCCGGTCTTTGAAAACTGTAAGTGGATCGTCGGGGGTTAGTGTTAGGTTTTTTTTAAGGGTTTATTGGGTGGGTTTTATTTTTAGCTTAGGGTTTGGGCAATGTAAAAGAGCTAAATGCCCTTTTAAGGGCAATGCCCATCCAAATGCCCTTTTCAGGGCAATGGTTAGCTTAGGTTTATTTAGATAGGGTTATTAGATTAGGAGTAATTCGTTTTTATTTTTGATCATTTCATTTTTTAATTTTGTGTAATTTAGTGTTTATTTTTTTTGTAATTTAGATAATTGTATTTGATTAATTTAATGTATTTGATTTGATTGTAATGTTAGGTTTTAGTGTAAGGCAGGTTAGGTTTTATTTTACATTTAAGTTTGTATTTATTTTAGCTAGGTAGTTATTAAATAGTTAATAACTATTTACTAACTAGTCTACCTAGTTAAAATAAATACAAACTTACCTGTGAAATAAAAATAAAACCTAAGACTGCTACAATATAACTATTAGTTATTTTGTAGCTAGCTTAGGTTTTATTTTATAGGTAAGTGTTTATTTTTAAATAGCAATTATTTAGGTAATAATTGTAAGGTTTATTTAGATTTATTTTAATTATATTTAAGTTAGGGGGTGTTAGGGTTAGGGTTAGACTTAGGCTTAGGTTAGAGTTAGGTTTAGGGGTTAATATATTTATGTAGTGATGTGGGAGGCCAGAGGTTCAGGGGTTAATAGTTTAATTTAGTATATTTTGTTGTGGGTGGCTTGCGGTTTAGTGGTTATTAGGTTTATTATAGCGGCGGTGTGGGTGGACGGCAGATTAAGGGTTAATAATATTTAAATAGTGTTTGCGATGCAGGAGGGTGGCGGTTTAGGGGTTAATAGATTTATTATAGTTGTGACGATGTCGGGGACCGGCAGAATAGGGGTTAATAATTTTTTTAAGTGGCGGAGATGTCCGGAGCGGCAGATTAGGGGTTAATAATTTTAGTTCAGTGTTTGCAATGCGGGAGGGCCTCGGTTTAGGGGTTAATAGATAGTTTATGGGTGTTAGTGTACTTTGTGACAGTTTAGTTATGAGTTTTATGTAACAGCTTTGTAGCATAAACTCATAACTACTGACTTTAGAATGCGGTACTGATCTTGTCCTTTTAGGCTGTACTGCTCACTTTTTGGCCTCACCAAAAAACTCGTAATACTGACGCTATGGAAGTCCCATTGAAAAAGGAATTTTTTAAAAGTGCGGTACTGACGTTGCCTGACGGCCAAAAAGATGTGCGGTACACCTATTCTGGCAAGACCTGTAATTACGGCGTTAGGGAAAAAGCATCGTTATAGGCCATAACGATGCTTTTTGAGTCATAACGCAAAACTCGTAATCTAGCTGAATGTAACAAATGGCACTTACAAGTTCTAATGAGTGATCAATGACACAAGTATCGAGCAATTTGATTTGTTAGTGATAGTTTATAATGTGTATTTAAATCAGATTGGCAGATGTCATAAATCATGTGATTATGCATATTCCAATCAAAAGTGGTGGAAAAATTCACTAGTGTGTGGGTTATTTAGGAGTTTGCGTCATAATTGAAGCGAAAAATGTTGAGTCAAATATGGCGCGAAGTTGAGAGTGGGACTTGTATTACATGGTTTAAACATGGTGCAAATAGATTTTTCACAAAAAATAAAAAGGAAGTTAGCTTTATTATGTTGTGTATTTATTTCATTTTTATCTCTACAGGGAGTGCAGAATTATTAGGCAAGTTGTATTTTTGAGGATTAATTTTATTATTGAACAACAACCATGTTCTCAATGAACCCAAAAATCTCATTAATATCAAAGCTGAATAGTTTTGGAAGTAGTTTTTAGTTTGTTTTTAGTTATAGCTATTTTAGGGGGATATCTGTGTGTGCAGGTGACTATTACTGTGCATAACTATTAGGCAACTTAACAAAAAACAAATATATACCCATTTCAATTATTTATTTTTACCAGTGAAACCAATATAACATCTCAACATTCACAAATATACATTTCTGACATTCAAAAACAAAACAAAAACAAATCAGTGACCAATATAGCCACCTTTCTTTGCAAGGACACTCAAAAGCCTGCCATCCATGGATTCTGTGAGTGTTTTGATCTGTTCACCATCAACATTGCGTGCAGCAGCAACCACAGCCTCCCAGACACTGTTCAGAGAGGTGTACTGTTTTCCCTCCTTGTAAATCTCACATTTGATGATGGACCACAGGTTCTCAATGGGGTTCAGATCAGGTGAACAAGGAGGCCATGTCATTAGATTTTCTTCTTTTATACCCTTTCTTGCCAGCCACGCTGTGGAGTACTTGGACGTGTGTGATGGAGCATTGTCCTGCATGAAAATCATGTTTTTCTTGAAGGATGCAGACTTCTTCCTGTACCACTGCTTGAAGAAGGTGTCTTCTAGAAACTGGCAGTAGGACTGGGAGTTGAGCAGTAGGACTGGGAGTTTAGGACTCCATCCTAAACCCGAAAAGGCCCCACAAGCTCATCTTTGATGATACCAGCCCAAACCAGTACTCCACCTCCACCTTGCTGGCGTCTGAGTCGGACTGGAGCTCTCTGCCCTTTACCAATCCAGCCACGGGTCCATCCATCTGGCCCATCAAGACTCACTCTCATTTCATCAGTCCATAAAATCTTAGAAAAATCAGTCTTGAGATATTTCTTGGCCCAGTCTTGACGTTTCAGCTTGTGTGTCTTGTTCAGAGGTGGTCGTCTTTCAGCCTTTCTTACCTTGGCCATGTCTCTGAGTATTGCACACCTTGTGCTTTTGGGCACTCCAGTGATGTTGCAGCTCTGAGATATGGCCAAACTGGTGGCAAGTGGCATCTTGGCAGCTGCACGCTTGACTTTTCTCAGTTCATGGGCAGTTATTTTGCGCCTTGGTTTTTCCACACGCTTCTTGCGACCCTGTTGACTATTTTGAATGAAACGCTTGATTGTTCGATGATCACGCTTCAGAAGCTTTGCAATTTTAAGAGTGCTGCATCCCTCTGCAAGATATCTCACTATTTTTGACTTTTCTGAGCCTGTCAAGTCCTTCTTTTGACCCATTTTGCCAAAGGAAAGGAAGTTGCCTAATAATTATGCACACCTGATATAGGGTGTTGATGTCATTAGACCACACCCCTTCTCATTACAGAGATGCACATCACCTAATATGCTTAATTGGTAGTAGGCTTTCGAGCCTATACAGCTTGGAGTAAGACAACATGCATAAAGAGGATGATGTGGTCAAAATACTCATTTGCCTAATAATTCTGCACTCCCTGTATATCTATTAGTGCAACAAGTTTGGGTCAAAACTTTGCACCAAATTTGTAGAAATAATATTGTCCCCTTGCTTTGTAATGAGAGACAAAGTTGTAGCATAATCCATAAGTAGTAATGTATTTTTCATTTTTATCCCTATATTTACTAGTGCACCAAATGTGTAGCAATAATATTGTTTGATTTAGAAAGGGTATACACATTTAATAAAGTTTCTAATTTACTTTTAATATGTAATATACTTCATTCTCTTGCAGCATCGAACATAAGATTTCTGTGTTTTCAGACTCCCATTGACTTCTATGGCATCCACGACCTGAAGGGTGGCGGATTAAAAACTAGGTACGCTGAGTCGAAAAAGACGCAAACGTAAATGTAGAATTTTTGATAACTTTGTGAGAGCTTCAAATAGTGTCAATTAGGAGGGCGAATGAACACGGTTCTGCTCGAATTACACGGGTTTTCAACTCGCATCGATCTGTGTCGTATTGAGATTGTAAGATCGTATGTTACGTCACAAATTTCAACATTTGTCGATGTTGACGCTTTGATAACTACGGCGGATCAATCTCGTGACAATTACGACATGAAATTCCAGCATATGACTAGCTGGATCGAGTGGCCTGGTGGTCACGGAGCCTCCTGGTCGTAGGTCTTTAAGCACCCTAGCTGTGAGAGATGAGTGGCCAGGCTAAATAGAGTGGGGCCGATTACTTCAGTTAGCTGGAGTGCCCCGCCCTCTGGGTAGGTAGGCCAGAAGAACTCGGAACACCCCTAGTAACATCTCCACTCAAGCAGAGTCCCTCTACGGTTGTTTGGATGGGGTTATAGTTAATGTCGGTTTTAATGTTTGAATTAATATGCTAATAAAGGGGACCAGTGATGGTCCAATTGTTTAAGGTATTACTATTATTATTAGGTATGATTATTTGAGGTATGGTTCCCCTCCCCCTTCTCTTCTGGGAACGACCTGTTAAGCCTTAAATCTCTTATGCACAAGGCTGGAAAAAAAATGATTAATTTATTTAAAAAAATAGTTTGTCACTTTAAATATGTTAATTTATGAGAATAGCAGCATGGGATATGTTGGTGCTTTATAAATAAATAAGTAAAGGATAAGATAAATAATAACAGAAAAACATAAAACATAAACAAATCATATTGAAAGAATAATACAATCTGAACTGAACTCTTTAAAATATGTGCAAACGAATTTGAAAAAATAATTTTCTGGCATGCTGCAATATTATTCCCTGTTTTTACTGTGTCTGCTTTGCGTTGCATGCAGTAATGTGAGAAGCTTCCACTTGATGCGTTTCTAGTGCTCTATTAGATATCTTCCTCAGGCTGTCAGCAACTCCACTGATTGGCAATGGGAGACTGGGAGCACCCAATGGAAAACTGTTGTGTGGGAAAAGCAGAACAAATCATATTTAAACGGAATTTGCCTTTGTAAGTTAAATGTTAGCTATGGAAATGCTTAGCATATTACCTGAACATGACATAATTAGGAACACATAGCCAGACAGGGATTTCCTACTCCACAGTCTGGAGAGACATAACTAAAGATTTGGCAGGCAATGTAACCACTGAATATAAACAGCTTTCATTAGGAGAGCCAGACATTGCAAAATTTCAATAAAGGGACAAGAAACCCAACATATTTTTTTTTCTTTATTCAGATAGAGAATACAAATGTAAACAATGATCTAATTTACTTCTATTATTTAATTTGCTTCATTCTCTTGCTATCCTTTGTTGAAAATGTAATACAAACAAAAGGGGGCGCTAAAGAGAGACTGCTATGTTAATGATAAACAATTATCAATATACAAATCTGTTATGCAATGTAATATATAATCATGACTATAGTAATTTTGAACATACAAAATACAAGAGTCCAGAGGAAAGTCACAGATCTAGCAAGATGCACTTCTAAGGTGTAAGGAAGTCCTCTTTGGATATAGGTAGATATATATGGCTGCCTCCTCCTCACCGACTGATCCGGGTTACAACTGCAGAATATATAGAAGAATAGAGGGGCACCTCATGTGCAGGATAATCAAATGTATATATGAGTACAAAAAATGAGCCAAATGGGTACTCACATATTAGTAGAGCACACCAATGTGCTAGTAGGTGCAGGCTGTAGAATTATTGGGTGTATTCACCAAGGAGTTGGGAAAACAGCACACCTTTATTTTTCTTTTACTTCTTCACTGGGGCACGGAATAAAGGACTTGCCAGGTCCCAAACAATCCAAGAACAAAATGTATCCCAGCCTCCAAATTTGGAGGCTGGAATACATTTTGTTCTTGAATTATCGAGTGTAACAGCTCACCCCCAGCTAGGATTTCCTATGTGCTGCAGTGAATATATAAAGCATAGAGAGAAGGCACTATATGTGCAAATCAATCAAAATATTACTATATCAATTTTGAAGATCCTAAATGGGTACTCACATACTGTCCAAGCACACCAATGTGCTGGTAGAAGCAGGCTGGCAGATTTCTAATAGGTGTGTCAGCTCACCTCCAAGAGTTTTCCCATAGAGCAGGATCCAGGTGCAAGGGAGTACTGGTAAAAGTGCTCGAAAATCGATTAACACAGGCAGGTAGGTAAGGTGTTTCCACTCAAAGTTGTTTTTATATATAAAAAGTGGTGTTTATTAAAAAAGATTTAAAAACAAAGTACAAAGAGTGAAAAAAAGGGGTATTCAAATATTCCCCTATACATGCAACGCGTTTCTTGGCTCTAGGGCCGTTTTCTCAGGCATAATATTCACCTTACCAATATATCTGCTTTATGTAGCCCCTACCTAACACAAATGAACAATGTTCAAACCTTCAGGGGACGTGCTCTCTACTTAAAGGGACATTAAACCCCCATTTTTTCTTTCGTGATTCAGAAAGAGAATACAATTTTAAACAACTCTCTAATTGACTTCTATGATCTAATTTGCTTAATTCTCTTGATATTCTTTCCTGAAAAGCATATCTAGATAGGCTCAGTAGCTGCTGATTGCTGGCTGCACATAGATGCCTCATGTGATTGGCTGACCCATGTGCATTGCTATTTCTTCAACAAAGGATATCTATAAAAAGAAGCAAATAAGATAATAGAAGAAAATTGGAATGTTGTTTAAAATTGTATTTTCTATCTGAATCATGAAATAAAAAATTTGGGTTTAGTGTCCCTTTAATTAATTGGATACACCTGCATACTCTAATTCTACCTCAATGATTAGAAAAAAACTCCAGGTTGTGTTTGTTATGTTATATTGCATCATCTAAATGTATATGAAGCAGCAATCACAATACACAACCCAGAACCTTTTCCATCAGAAGGTAGCATAAAAATTAAAATTAAAAATTAAAAATTGAATGTACATTTCACTTCATTTATACATTTCAAAAGGAAAAAGAAAGAATATATATTTCAGTTTATTTTATCAGCATCATCATTAGTGATTTTTATGAATCACCGGTTAATATGATATATTATATTATATATATTATTGTCTCACAAAAAACCCACTTTAAATAGATTTTTTTTTAAATACAGTATATATATTTCATAAGTCCCTCCATCCTTTCTTATAGTATATTGTGGTGCCATATTCAATCTATGTATAAAGGGGATCTGACCCCATATGGGATGGGGGTGTGAATCAAACAAATGATGGCTATATTAATCTGGCCATCTGTTTCTATTTTCATTGTTAGGAAAAAACTCTTTAAGATAGAACTAGTCCTTAACAGTACTATGAACCCATCCTACCTTTATATCGCCGTTTGTGTAATCGGTTAATTGTCCCTTTCTCTTTTTGTACAAAAACGGTATATATCAGATTGTTTAAACACTTCTGATTAAGCATATGTAGTCTGCAAGCACCCAGGATTGCAAACACTTCCGTATTTAGTTTTAATTATCGCTTGCTTAGCCAATGCATGTTTTCACTAGTGAGGGCAAATTTCATAACAGAGGTATGTCCGTTCTTGTTACCACCCACTTAATCTTAAAACCTATAGGATGGACCTTCGTATGCTTTACCCCTTCATGTTGTCTTTTGATTGGTTCGTGTGTACTATCGATTAAATGTGCCGATAATGGATCAGTACTTAACCCCTTTATCACTGACCAAGCAACTGAACCCTGTAGTTGGTTGTCTGCCACAACTGAGGTCTGTACCGCAACCTAGATTTTCTCAGCCATAAGCGGTATGCGTAAAACAGCAATGAGTGAACCTGTGCTGTTGGTTCGATGTTCTCATCAAAACTAGTACTCTAGTTAATGTGATATATGACAACGTAGATCAATTGTATATATAGAAAATAGTGAATTAGTCTCCTATCTTAAACTATAGTGTGAATATAACAATTAACTGATTATTTAACATAAGTGCTTATGTGTTATATAGAATGTGATATATGTGCTCATGTTTTCATAATTTCTACCTTATGTTAAAGTATATAACATGTGGTGCCAACAAACAGGGCCGGCTCAACCATGGGACCAAGTGGGTCCAAGGGACCCAGGCAGCACTTGACAAGGTGCAGAACTTCAGTGACTTAGTCACTGTCAGACTCAGACCATTATGTACAAATACACAAAATCGGTCAAGGGTGACATTAAAGGGGGGAAAAGTGCAACTTCCTTCCCACTTATTGCACGATTGTGCATAAGCATTGTTGGCATGCAGGTAGGCAGGCTTAGTAAGGATGGCGGCAAAGCTAGTAGGTTGATATACTAATCAATAATGTTACTGCTGGAGGGGGAGTCATTGCATTCTCGGACCCAGGCAGCACAATTTCTTGAGCCGGCCCTGCCAACAAATAAAGATATAAATATATATTAACCCTTCACACTACGTTAGGGGAACTGGGGATATATTGTTTTAAAACTAGAGTTGAAGTATATGATGTGAATGGATTCACTCAGTCTTCTTGTGTGTTGTGTAGAGTGAGATTATATTGTTAATAAATATATTACTATAAATGATCATATTATATATAGAAATGTGGATAATTCTAAGCATTAAACTGGAGAGACCCCATAATAATGACATAGTTTATAAATAATGGAGCCTCCAATTAATCTATATTTCTAATAGTGTAAACACTTCTCTATAGTGCTAATAATAATTCTTTATAATTATGTAGAGAACACGCCCCTGAAGGGCGTTGCATGTGTAGGGGAATATTTGAATACCCCTTTTTTCACTCTTTGTACTTTGTTTTTAAATCTTTTTTTAATAAACACCACTTTTTATATATAAAAACAACTTTGAGTGTCAACACCTTACCTACATGTCAGGGTTTTTTCCCTGTTGTGTTTGCCATGTGCTGCTGGCAGCCACTTTACTCACCTCTCTTCCTGACTATGGTGCATTGTGGGGGATGCTGCTCAATTCCTGCACTTCCTTTTATGGCCAGACTGGTGTGCATCATCCATGTGAGACAGGATGCAGTCTCAGAATTGTGATGTCATCACTTATTATTTAAAGGGCCTCTGTTCAGTATGCTGTGCCTTTGCATTGTCTCAGACCTGTTTGTGAGAGTTCCTTGTGTATTACCTGGCTGCCTGACGTCCTTCCTGGTTCCTGATCCCTGGCTTGTTCCTGACTCTGCTGTTTTCCTTGTTCCTGATTCTGGCTCGTCTGACTATTCGCTTTGGCTCTTGACTCGGCTCGTCTGACTACCAGCCCTGGTTTTGATTCCTGGCTTGTTATTTGACTTGTGGACTTTTTATTATTTTTTGCTATTAATAAAGGTGTGATTATTTTTGCACTTCTTGTCTCAGTCTGATTCCTGGCACCCTGACATTACGCAAAGGCCATGAATCCTGATGGTGATAATAATCCACCTTTACCTGCCATCATTTCCAGGATGGATGAACATGATCACCGCTTGGATCAAGTTGCACTAGCCCTGCAAACCCTGCTGACTCGCACTGCACATTTGGACCAAAGTGTCCCGCAAGTTATGGCTGCTCCTGTTTCCGCTGCTGCACCTATGCCTACCAGGAGCATGTCCGGTTCTGCACCTCTACCTCAGCGATATGGAGGCGATCCTATTCTGTGCAGAGGGTTTTTGAACCAGGTGGGCATTTACTTTGAGATGTTACCTCAGGCGTTTCCCTCTGACAGAGCTAAGGTGGGATTTCTCATCTCGTTACTCTCTGACACAGCTCTTGCCTGGGCTAATCCCTTGTGGGAGACTAATAAACCTGTTATTTAAAATTACCCTGAATTTGTGGCCTCCTTTCGAAGGGTATTTGATGTTCCGGCTCGCTCCTCCTCTGCTGCTAAACGACTCATGTCCATTCAGCAAGGTAAAAGATCTTTTGCTTAGTATGCTATTGAGTTCCGTACGCTTGCCGCAGAGGTAGGTTGGAACAATGAAGCCCTTGTTGCCGCCTTCTTTCATGGGCTCTCTGATGCGATTAAAGATGAAATTGCTGCCAGAGATTTACCAGAGGATCTTGAGGCATTGGTGTCTTTTTTGATCCTAATTGACATCAGACTCAAAGAGAGGCCCTCTTTCAAGGAGCGCTTGTGGAAGCCTCCTGTTCCGTTGTCTCCTACGTGTTCGTTCCCACCCATGCCTCCCTCTCCTCCCATGCCTCCTGGTCCCGAGTCACCAGGTACTGCTGAGCCGATGCAGCTGGGATTCATGCGTCTCTCCACGGCGGAGAGGGCCTTTAGGAGGAGGGAGGGGCTCTGCCTCTATTGTGGGTTACGGGGCCACCTTTTGAAGTCTTGTCCTACACGGCTGGGAAACGCTCACACCTAAGGTCCTGTCGGGGGCAGACCTTGGGTGGTTTATCCTCGTCCCCAGAACCGCTTAACGAGAAACCTTTGGTCACGGTTGTCCTTTCCTGGGTGGACTCCTCCATAGTCACCCAGGCTCTTGTTGACTCTGGTGCTGCAGGCTATTTCATTGACAGTGCTTTTGTATCAAAGCACTCCATTCCTGTTTTGCCTCAGTCCGTTCCGCTTGCTATTTAGGCCATTGATGGCAGGCCCCTTCAGCCCGCACTCGTTACTCACGAAACTGCTCCATTGTCCATGGCTGTTGGGGCTCTCCATTTTGAAACCCTCCAGTTCCAGGTGAAAAACTCCCCGCATTTTCCGGTTGTTCTGGGTTATCCCTGGCTCTAAAAGCACAATCCCACACAGGTCCGAAATTTTGTCGTGGTCCCTGCAATGTATTTCCACTTGTCTTCGGAAACCAGCTAAAGTCTTGTGCACTTCTTCGGTTTCTCAATTGCCAGAGGAGTAACGAGAGTTCCTAGACGTGTTTGACAAGGTGCGTGCCGGTACGTTGCCTCCTCACCGGTCTTACAATTGTGCCATATACCTGCAACCCGGAGCCATTCCTTCTCTGGGCCGGGTGTACCCTCTGTCTGTTGCAGAGAATTGTGCTATAGAGGGGTATGTTGCCGATGCTCTGTCGCGGGGGATCATCCGCAAATCCTGCTCTCCTGCAGGGGCTGGCTTCTTCTTTGTGAAGGAAAAGGGTGGCGAGTTAAGACCATGTATCGATTATAGGGGTCTTAATCGTATTACCATTAAGAATGCTTTTCCTATTCCGCTTATTACGGAACTCTTTGACCGCCTCAAGGGAGCTACGGTCTTTACTAAACTTGATTTGAGAGGAGCGTACAATCTCGTTAGGATTAAGGAGGGCCACAAATGGAAAACAGCATTTAACACCAGGAGCGGGCATTATGAGTATTTTGTAATGCCCTTTGGCCTATGTAATGCTCCTGCTGTTTTTCAGGAATTTATTAATGATGTCCTATGAGATATGTTGCAACAGTGTGTTGTGGTGTACTTAGATGACATCCTCATACACTCACCCACACTTGAGGCTCATTGTTCTGATGTTACATGGGTTCTTCAGAGACTACGTGAGAACGGCCTGTTTTGTAAACTCGAGAAATGTGAGTTCCATCAGATTCAAATAACCTTCCTAGGTTATGTTATCTCCTTTGCAGGGTTCTCCATGGATCCTGACAAGTTATCTGCAGTTCTGCAGTGGCCTCGCCCAGTTGGTCTTCGGTCTATTCAACGTTTTTTTGGGTTCGCCAATTACTATAGAAAGTTTATTAAAAACTTTTCTTCCTTGGTCAAACCTATCACAGACATGACCCGTAAAGAGAATGATCCACTCCATTGGTCACCTACTGCCAATAAGGCCTTTGATAGTCTTAAGACTGCCTTTGCTGTCGCTCCAGTTCTGGCTCATCCTAACCCTGTCCTGCCTTTCGTTCTTGAGGTCGATGCGTCTGAGACTGGAGTAGGTGCCCTCTTGTCTCAACGTCCTATGCCTGACGGTTCCTTGCATCCGTGTGGTTTCTTCTCTAAGAAATTGTCTCCAGCGGAGTGCAATTATGAAATTGGCGACAGGGAATTACTGGCCATAATTTTGGCACTTAAGGAATGGAGGAATCTTCTCGAGGGTACTAGCGTGCCAGTGCTCATTCTTACTCACCACAAGAATTTAACTTATCTATATGAAGCAAAACGTTTGTCGCCCCGACAGGCCAGATGGGTGCTATTTTTGTCTCGGTTTAATTATGTGGTCTCCTACCTGCCTGGTAGTAAGAATGTTAGGGCTGATGCCCTCTCTCGACAATTTTCGCCTCTGTCCAAGGAGGAGTCTGTACCTACTCCTGTTATACCTCCTGACCATATTTTGGCTACCATACGTACTAATTTGACTTCTCCCTTGGGGGAGGATATCCTGGCTGCACAAACCAATGCACCTCCTGAGAAACCTAGTGGTAAGTGTTTTGTTCCTGAGAATCTTCGAACTAAACTTTTGCACACTTACCACTATCCTAAAGCTGCAGGTCACCCAGGCAAGAACCAAATGATTTGGTCTGTCACTCGACAATTCTGGTGGCCAGGTCTTCGTTCTGATGTTGCTGCGTATGTTGCCTCCTGCTCAGTTTGTGCACAGAATAAGACTCCTCGACGTCTTCCTGTGGTTCTTCTTCAACCTATTGCTAATGGTGAGCGCCCTTGGTCACATCTTTCCATGCACTTCATTGTCAAGCTCCCTGTTTCCAATGGCAATACTGTTATCCTTATGGTGGTTGACCGTTTTTCTAAAATGTCACATTGCATTCCCTTGATGAAGCTGCCTACCGCTCAGGAGCTTGCTTCAATTTTTGCCCGGGAGGTCTTCCATTTACATGGGTTACCCAAGGAGATAGTGTCGGACCGGAGTAGCCAGTTTGTCTCCAGATTTTGGCGTTCCTTTTGTGCTCAAATGGGGATCCAGCTTTCCTTCTCCTCGGCATATCACCCTCAATCCAATGGGGCTGCGGAACGGTCTAATAAAGCTCTGGAACAGTTCCTCCATTGCTATGTCTCAGATCACCACAATAATTGGTCTGAACTGTTACCTTGGGCAGAGTTTGCTCGTAATAGTGCTATTAATGCTTCCTCCAAGATATCCCCGTTCATGGCGAATTATGGGTTTCAACTATCCTTGTTGCCCGATTCATTCATGTCTCAGGGTATTCCGGCTTTGGAGGAGCATCTCCGGCAACTCCGTTCCACGTGGGTGCAGATTCAGGATTGCCTTCATCGTTCTATGCAGTGCCAAAAGTTCCAGGCTAATCGAAGGCGTCTGCCTGCACCTTCCTACCAGGTTGGTGAGAGAGTTTGGCTGTCCTCCCGCAACTTGAACCTTCATGTGCCTTCCAATAAATTGGCTCCCCGTTATGTTGGTCCTTTTCGAATACTCCGACGGGTTAATCCTGTGGCCTACGCTCTTGACCTTCCTCCTGATATGCGCATCTCCAATGATTTTCATGTCTCCCTCTTGAAACCATTGGTTTGTAATCGTTTTAGCACTGTGTTGCCTCGTCCCCGTCCTATCTTTATTGACAACCATGAGGAGCATGAGGTCAGCAGCATTATTGACTCTCGTATGTTCAGGGGCCGTGTACAGTATTTGGTTCACTGGAGAGGCTACGGTCCGGAGGAGCGTTCTTGGGTTCCCTCCTCTGATGTTCATGCTCCCGCCCTCCTCTGTGCCTTCCATGCCCGTTTCCCCAATAAGCCTTTTGTCCTCCTGCGGGGGAGGGGTCGTTGAGGGGAGGGTGCTATCAGGGTTTTTTCCCTGTTGTGTTTGCCATGTGATGCTGGCAGCCATTTTACTCACCTCTCTTCCTGACTATGGTGCATTGTGGGGGATGCTGCTCAATTCCTGCACTTCCTTTTATGGCCAGACTGGTGTGCATCATCCATGTGAGACAGGATGCAGTCTCAGAATTGTGATGTCATCACTTATTATTTAAAGGGCCTCTGTTCAGTATGCTTTGCCTTTGTGTTGTCTCAGACCTGTTTGTGAGAGTTCCTTGTGTATTACCTGGCTGCCTGACGTCCTTCCTGGTTCCTGATCCCTGGTTTGTTCCTGACTCTGCTGTTGTTTTCCTTGTTCCTGATTCCGGCTCGTCTGACTATTTGCTTTGGCTCCTGACTAGGCTCGTCTGACTACCAGCTCTGGTTTTGATTCCTGGCTTGTTATTTGACTTGTGGACTTTTTATTATTTTTT
This sequence comes from Bombina bombina, assembly GCF_027579735.1. Classification (NCBI taxonomy): domain Eukaryota; kingdom Metazoa; phylum Chordata; class Amphibia; order Anura; family Bombinatoridae; genus Bombina; species Bombina bombina. The sequence goes on along the minus strand of NC_069499.1, from coordinate 804,531,727 downwards.
GCTATTAATAAAGGTGTGATTATTTTTGCACTTCTCGTCTCAGTCTGATTCCTGGCACCCTGACACTACCTGCCTGTGTTCATCGATTTTGGAGCACTTTTACCAGTTCTCCCTTGCACCAGGATCCTGCTCTTTGGGAAAACTCTTGGAGGTGAGCTGACACACCTATTTGAAATCTGCCAGCCTGCTCCTACCAACACATTGGTGTGCTTGGACAGTATGTGAGTACCCATTTGGCATCATCAAAATTGATATAGTAATATTTTGATTGATCTGCACATGTAGTGCCTTCTATCTATGCTTTATATCCATTGCAGCGCACTGAAAATCCCAGCTGTGGGTGAGCTGTTACACCCGATAATTCTACAGCCTGCACCTACTAGCACATGGGTGTGCTCTATTAATATGTGAGTATCCATTTGACCTATATTATATCGAGTTCATATTTGTGTTTGATGATCCTGCACATGAGGCGCCCCTCTGTTCTTCTATATATTCTATCCTTTGTTGAAGAAGCTGAAATGCACTTCTTGGAGCTAGCAGAACACATTGGGTAGGCCAATAACATGATGTATATATATATGTACAGCCACCAATCAGCAGCTCCTAAACCTACCTAGGTATCCCTTTCAAAAAAAGATACCAAGAGAACAAAACAAATTAAATAATAGAAGTGAATTTGAAAGTTGTTTAAAATTAAACGTGCATTTGTCTATTTCAGTAGCAAACAAATGCCAAATATTGTGCCCGCCAAAGGCATTTTCCTATTTTTGGAGCCAAATTTCTTCTTGTCAAAGTGCATCACACTAAGATCTGTGATAATCTAGATCTTAGTGTGTTGCACTTTCACATGAAGAAATCAGGCTCCGAATGGGCATTTGTTTGCTACCAAAATAGACAAATGCACACCTATCACATGTTCTATCTGAATCATGAACAAAAAAAAAACTTAGTTTTATGTCCCTTTAACACTATTTGGAGTTGACACAGTGTATAATTAAAGCAACACCAAATGCACCTAAACCTACAATTTACAAAACAAGTTACTTCCCATTTTTTAAACATTTAGGACCAGATTAGTGGAGCGCTAAATTATTGTACGCCCGCAAATGGGCACATTTGCTTGTTTGCAGTGTGATAATTAACCAGCCATTATAAGTGGCTGGTTTTGTACCGCAAGCTCGCAGTAGCATTTAGCGCTCAGAAAATTAACCAGAGATCTGATCTCTGGTTAATTTTCTAAAAGTGCCCCATATTCCCTCAAAATAGAAGGCATTATAGTTTCTTATTAAACAAAATGTAGCAGTTTTTTCAATACAAAAAAAACTGCACTAGGCAGTACTTTTGGAGTAAAGTTGGTGGAAGTGGGGTGTTAGAAAAAAAAAAAGTCACTTACAAATGCCTTTACATTGCGGTCTATGTGAACTATGTGTTCCCAGTAAATACATATGTATATGCGTATATACATATATATTTATGTGTTAATATGTGTATATACACATATTAACACATAAATATATATGTACAGTATATAGTCATATACATATATATTTTAAAATATGCTGCTATCGCTGCGCTACTTACCCCTTCACTGTGCGATGGAGCCTATGGAAGCGTGCACTCATGAGCACAATGCTTCCTAGCAATGCGAACGCGAGCTCACGTTCACATTGTGCTTTACTCGTAATACCAGCGCACATTAGCGTGTGCTGGTATTACTCAGTGAAGCACTAATATTGCTTGCACGCAAGCGATATTTAGCGCTCCACTCATAATCTAGCCCTTAACATTTTAAAAATAAATATTTTTAAACCATATGATTTAAAATAGTTTGTTATCAAAATATAAATGCCCTCCAGACACCTAATTAGGTATCTCTTCATCAAAGAATACCACGAGACCAATGAAAATTAAATAATAGAAGCAAATTGGAATTTTTTTCAAATTGTATGCTCTATCTGAATCACAAAATAACATTTCTGGGTTTCATATCCCTTTAAGGCTTGCTTCTTCTGTGTAGCTTGAATGAAAGATACTTATCACACCTATGAAAGGAACAAAATAGGAATAATTATTAATGGTCAGGTTTAGCTGTAACTTTCTAAATTTTATTTTTCCTATTACAAGTGGTGATACCAAATTCACCGTAAAGTTTGATAAATACTTACAATATATTAACACATACAATACAGATACTCACATTTGTGGGGAGATGCGGAACGGCAGCCATACTGTTCTAACGCACTTTGTACTGCAAAAAGCTATTAAGAATAATCACAAATCAAACGTGGAAAACAGCATACAGCATTTATGTATTCTCAGGATCAGAATTTACGATCTGCCACGTCCATATGCAATAAAATTATAATAATAATATTTCTTATTTATAAAAAGGGTCCTTATGCCCTTAAAGAGACAGTAATTACAAGACATTTATGTTATGTTGCTATAGAATAACCTACCAGCCAAGTCTTAATGCTTTTAAAACAAATTAACATCCTTTTTTATAGCAATTATTTTCCAAACTCCACCCTCCATTTGTCTTATTTGGAGGAGCCAATCTGGGCTTTAGTTCTACAGACAAAAAAGCTAGCCACAGTCATAAAGTGTAAAGAAAATTGTTTTGCAGTTGTAATCAGTTAAAACCAATTAGGGTCAGATATGTAGCAGGGTTATAGCCTTGATAAGTCAGCAGGGTGCATTTAAACACCTGAGAGTTAGAAATTGCTCTATTTTCACAGCTAAAAAACATGAAAAGGGAGCAAAATAAACAATGAAAATATATAGCTAAGTTGTATCATTCTGTATAACTAAACATTTTATATAAAAATCTCAAGGTGTTTACTGTCCCTTTACTCATGTCTAAAAACAAACATACAGATATGTATTTTATCCTCTCATTGGGGTGTTTTGTTGTAAATGAATGCTAAATATGGCCACCGCCAGCGGCATTCGGCTTTTATTGAAGTTAGATTTCTTCTTGTGAAAGTGCAAAATCTTTGTGTAGCACTTTCACAAGAAGAAATCTAGCACCGAAATGAGCCGAATGCTGATGGCGACGGCCATATTCGGCATTAGTTTTACAACGAAACAGACAAATGCACATCCCTAATACCAACAAATTCACATCCTGTAACACAATATTGCCACCATTTGGATAGTCTAGGTCATTGGTCCTCAGGCTTCCCTAACAGGACCGATTTTGATGAAATAGAGCACAGGTGACATAATCAGCTGATTAGTAAACATGGCTATTTTATCAGCTCTCATCCAAGGTAATCCTGAAAACCTGGCCTGTTGGGGAGGCCTGAGGACAGGTTTGAAAACCAGTGGTCTAGATACTACATATAAGAAATGTCCTAATTTTTTATGGATGTATCATTAAAATAATTTTCTTTTCTATTCCATATATGTACAAAATTCCTAAAAAGATGATTTGCAAACATTTTCAAAGTTACCACAATCCTATATAGAAAGTTCAATTAAATTCCTTAACCTTAAGAGTTCATGTTTAGAACCTATAAATCAAAAACATTTCCCTAGTTTTTATTGTGTCCCCTGTCTACACTTTTCCTTGGACTGCTTATTTTACCTATGATTTGAAACCTAAATTGACTGATATTATGTTCAGCAGCCAACAAGTGTGAGGAAGCACAGGCTTCTTCATTATGAAGCGTACCCAGCATATTCTGCAATTAACCATGTCCAACCTACCTCAAGTTCAGGGATGCTTTAACGCTTCTTCACCTGTATTTGAAATTATAGTTGTTACTGCCTTCAAATGAGAATGAAACCCAAAATGTCATTATTCAGAAAGAGAATACCATTTTAAAAAAGTTTCCAATTTATTTCTATTGTCAAATTTGAATATTTCTCAAATTATTCTTGTTGAAGAGATATCTAAATCGGTAATGTGCACGTCTGGAGCAGTACATGAGAGGAACTAATGCTGCCATCTAGTGGTCTTGCTAATGTATAACATTGTTGCAGAACTGCTGTATAATGCTTCAGACTGACTTTTTTTGCTTTTCAATAAAGGATAGCAAGAAAAATAATTAAAGTAAATGGGAAAGTTGTTTAAAATGTAATAAAACAACACACGTTGCCTATTACACACATATAATATGATCATAGCATCAATAAATATACACGTGTATAAACACAAAGGGCAAGATTAAAAGTGGCGAGCTAAATACCTTTTTTGCTCGCTCTCTAACTGTGCCCAAAGTAAAATTTGAATGTGGCCAGGTTAGCACTTGTATTACAAGTTAAAGGGATAGTCAAGTACAAAATAAACTTTCATGATTCAGATAGGGTAAGTAATTTTAAACAAATTTCCAATTTACGTTTATCACCAATTTTGCTTTGTTCTCTTGGTATTCTTAGTTTAAAGCTAAACCTAGCTTATCTAAATGCATTTTGACAGTTTTCACCACTAGAGGGCGTTAGTTCATGTGTGTCATATAGATAACGTTGAGCTCACACACGTGGACTTACCTAGGAGTCAGCACTGATTGGCTAAAATGCAAATTTGTCAAAAATAACTGAAATAAGGGGGCAGTTTGCAGAGGCTTAGATACAAGGTAAACACAGAGGTAAAAAGTGTATTATTATAACTGTGTTGGTTATGCAAAACTGGGGAATGAGTAATAATGGGATTATCTATCTTTTAAAATGGTCAACTGGTGTTGACTGTCCCTTTAAAAGTAAAAGTTAGCGCAAGAGTGAAAGACCAATGCACATTAATTTCAGGACTTTGGATACCACAATCACGCTAACTTCTTTTTCCCATAGACTATTTGGGGGGTGCACTAACCCAACACCACGTTAGACCAACTGTCCTAAACACGAAGGTAGTTTGGAATACTTTACATTCAAATGTTCTTCACATAGAAGAAAAAGTAAATTTTTCTAGTATTTTTAATAAAACCATTAAAAATAAATAAAAATGATATAGCATGTTTCAAGGCATTTGAATGGAAAGGGCTCAAAAGTGTACACATTGGAAGTGGAACACCACAATTATATGTTACCATTTTATTTTGTCCAACAACTGTGCAGTGTATTTACTATAGTTTTTTGCATTGCTTTTAGTAGGGTAACCCATTATATCAGAAAAGAAGGACTGAGTAATTTCTGCAAAATATACACCTTCTCTACTCAAATAAGATTAGTAAATTATAGGTTACATGAGTATTGAGTGATGATCAAAATGTGCAGTTTTAAAAACTACTGTAGAATATAAAAAGTTTTCAATGTTCTTTTGGTGTCTCCTTTATACCAATGTAAAAGTAGGCATTGGGAAGGTAGGAGAAACGTGTTGCAGCATTTATTATTATTATTATTATTATTATTATTTATCTGTTGTACAAATCCATTCAAATTTCATAAATAAGATTTTTATTGAACTAAACATTTTAGTATTTGTTGCACATAGCATTTATCAGTTGCATCACTTTCGCCATCCTCACAGTAGAACATTGCCGTCCTTGAGCACACATCATGATGCTGCCATTCAGCCCACACTTAGGGGTCAATTTATTATTGTCCAAATTGGGCCAATTCACCCTGTTTCCGCGTGAGCCTTTAAGCTCGCTGGAAACAGGAGTTAAGAAGAAGCGGTCTACAGACCGCTGCTCCTTAACTCATACGCCACCTCTGATGCTGCGTACAGTAATCCGCCCAATCCTATATGATCGGGCTGATTGACACCCCCTGCTAGCGGCCGATTGGCCACGAATCTGCAGGGGGCAGTATTGCACAATCAGTTCGCTAGAACTGCTTGTGCAATGCTGAATATGGACAGCTTATGCTGTCCGCATTCAGCGATGTCTAGCGGACATGATACGCTGCAGCATATAATGTCCGCCAGACTTTAATAAATTGACCCGTTACTATTCACGCTATTTAAATGTTAAAATTAGTTTATAAATACTGTAGTCATCAAAATCTGTTTTCTCAAGTGCCTGCTAAGTCTCAACACCACGCAATCATGAAGAAAGTATAGTTCCTTCTTTGATATCTATGGCAGGATTAAGGGCCTTTGAGTCTTCAGCTGTAGCTCTACAAAAAGGACAACTTGTTCATTGATCACAATTGTCTTTACCAGCATTTAACATGGCAGCCTCCTGAGGGCTCAGTAAATAGGTATCAACAAAAGTAAAGATGTCTTCTGATGTAGTGGGCTCCCTATATCGCTCACGATCAACACCATGCTTGTCAATGAGAACCATATTGAAGTAAGACCGGGAAATAAGTAATGCCTGTCTGTGAATAAAGTCAAAGAGACCAGAGTTAAACAAAGCAGGTCAATGTGCTTCTGATATTATATAATCAGTATATTCCTATAGAGAGATAGTTTATTTGTGAAGAGGCATTTGTATAATATAAATGTATACGAACAGGTCATAGAATTAGCAAGAGACAGGAGTAGGAAACTGATATGGAGTGATTTATTTAATTCTGTGCTTCCCCAGGCACCTAAAAAATCTTCTTCCCCTAAATCTTTCAACCCAACAATTTTCACTTATATTAGCCTCATATATTTCTCAAAACCAGAGGCAGTGGGAAGGCAAAATGCCATAGAACCACCATTCAAAATGTGGTGCCTCTATCAAGACAGCACCTTAAAGGGACTCAAAACCCACATTTAACCACCAATCAGCAGGCACTACCCAGGTGCTAAACTAAAAATTGGCCTGCTCCAATGCATGCATTCCTGCTTTTTCAAATACAGATTTGAAGAAAAAATTAGAATAGGAGTAAATTAGAAAGTTGCTTAAAATTGCTGCTCTATCTGAATCATGTCCCTTTAAGCACAAGCCCAGTTGACTCAGGCCAACATATGCCCTAGTGGAAACGTAATGCAGTGGCGGGCTACGTGGAGAAATTATACTGCACATATGGTGATACAGGGAGCTGAATAATTTAAGAGTAGAAGATTTCAAACTTTTCAAATGAGGTGGCACATTGACTATTTTATTTTGAGTGCATTCTATCAAACAAAACTATATACAATGGCTCCTATCTGAGGGGACACAAATGAGCCAGTTGCAGACAAAATATTTTCCTGTCAGCAGCAGTCATGTGAGTGGCCGCCTGTTGGCAAATGGGACTTACTTTCTATGGGAGTCATTACGCCCATTATATAACAAGGTTGGACACATGTTTTATACCAGCCAGTAAGTGATATTAGTAACTTACCTGAGTTCTTCAATGAGCTCCGCTGAGAGCTGATGGGAGCGTACACGGCCCACTTCTCGGGGGGATTCTCCAATCAACTCAACAACAATTATATGCCGCTGATCCATCCCACAGGAAGCGCTCTGGAAAGAAAATGATCCGTCATTAAAGGGACAGTAAACACCTTGTAATTACAACACATTTCTGTAGTGTTGCTATAGCATAACATATCAGCCAAATATTTATGTTTTTAAAACAAATTAACATTGTTTTTACAGCATTTATATTTCTCCAACCACCATTTGCCTTATTTGGAGCAACCAATCTAGGCTTTAGTCCAAAGCCAACAATTTTAGCAACTGTCATAAAGTAAGTATAATGTACATAGTTTTATAACTGTTTATCTGAAAAAGCCAGTTAGGGAAATCTATTGCAGAGTTGTTTCATTATGCTTAAAGGGACATGAAACCCAGATGTTTTCTTTCATGATTCAGATAGAGAATACAATTTTAAACAACATTCTTAATTTGCTGAATTCTCTAGGCATCCTTTGTTGAAGAAATAGCAATGCACATAGGTGAGCCAATCACAAGAGCCCTCTATGAGCAGCCACCAATCAGCAGATACTGAGCCTATTTAGATAAGCTTTTAACTAAAGTATATCAAGAGAATAAAGCAAATCAGATAATAGAGGTAAATTGGAACATTGTTTACAATTGTATTCTCAATCTGAATCATGAAAGAAAAGATTTGGGTTTTAAGTCCCTTTAACTAAACATTTTCTATAGGGAGATTATTTTCTATCACCCATATGACAGAGCAGCATTAAAATATGTTGTTTCTTCTGCCTGAATGTAATTTTTTTAAAGGGACATAAAAGTGCAACAAGAAAATGCTTTTAATGTGTTAGATCTTTTAATTATTGCAATGCTGCTTGCATATATCTACATGTTTAACCCACACAAAGGAGTAAATAACACATATTTAAAGTCAGCTCCAAGGCAGTAATACACTACTGGGAGTCAGCTGAACACATCTGATCAGCCAATGACAAGCTTCCTGTAGTGCTTTGCTGCTCTTGGCCCTACCTAGGAATGCTTTTCAACAAAGGATACCAAGAAATTTAAGTACATTTGGTAATAAAAGTAAATTGAGTCTCTTGAAATTGGATTTTCTGTCTGAACCATGACAGCTTAATTTTCACTTTCATATTGCTTTAATTCAGACTGAAACTACTGCAGCAGTGTTGTTGTGTGCTTCCTACTAATGTTCATTGGCTGAGAGCTACTTCCTGCTTATGCTTATTGGCTAACAGGATCAGACAGTTTTATTCCCTTTGTAACAAATGGAAATTGCACAAATGTAAATATTCTGATTCGTTGTTAGGTTACATACAAAAACTAACTTTTTCCCTGAGGAATAAAGGGTACTCCATTTACTGTTTGTAATATTTTAGGACACTTATCCTCTTGTTCAAGGTAAAAAGGGGAAGTAAGTTTCTAAAAAATATTTTAAAAAATGAATTGTTTGTTAATATCTTAACTTATAAGAGTGCCCATTTGTTCTTTAGGTAGTGTAATTATGTGGCAATATATAAATGATCTATCTATACACACACACACACATACTGTATATATATATATATATATATATATATATATATATATATATAATTGAATAGAGAATAATTGCACTCTCTAGGTTTAAAATTCACTACAATTTTTAATGTAATGTTTGTATATATCCATGTACAGACAGTGGTGGCTGGTGAAGTTTTAGAATGGGGGTGCACAAGACCCTGCCCCTTTTAGAAAGCCACGCCCCTTTGAAAAACATGACCCTTTTTAAAAACCACGCCCCTTTTAACAAGCCACACCCATTTTTAAAAGCCACACCCCTTTGCGAAAGTCTGCAGCTGTTAGAAAATATACAACTCAACTTGAAGTAATAGTTTAATATTTTGGCGGTTGTTATCTAATATTATATATATAACTTGTAGGTAGGTAGCTCTGCAGCTGTTATAAAATATACAACTCAACTTGAAGTAATAGTTTAATATTTTGGCGGTTGTTATCTATTATATAACTTGTAGGTAGCAGGTAGGTAGCTCTGCAGCTGTTAGAAAATATACAACTCAACTTGAAGTAATAGTTTAATATTTTGGCGGTTGTTATCTAATATTATATATATAACTTGTAGGTAGATAGCTCTGCAGCTGTTATAAAATATACAACTCAACTTGAAGTAATAGTTTAATATTTTGGCGGTTGTTATCTAATATTATATATATAACTTGTAGGTAGGTAGCTCTGCAGCTGTTATAAAATATACAACTCAACTTGAAGTAATAGTTTAATATTTTGGCGGTTGTTATCTAATATTATATATATAACTTGTAGGTAGGTCGCTCTGCAGCTGTTATAAAATATACAACTCAACTTGAAGTAATAGTTTAAATAGTTTGGCGGTTGTTATCTAATATATAACTTGTAGGTAGGTAGCTCTGCTGCTCTGCAGCTATTAGAAAATATCAACTAGAAGTTGAACTAAATTGTTTTTTTTTTTTTTTTTTTTAAAGTATCTTTTTATTGATTTATATATTTTCATAAGTATACATAAATTGAAATGCATTTAAGTAGATTTAAGTACATTCAAATACATCCAGTACATCAACTGCATCGGGGGGTCAGAAATCATTTTCTCAAAGCAGATGTGAATAAAGCTTCTTATATAAAAAGAAAATATATATGCTTCCTTTGCCCCCTACCATAAACAGAATGTACATCTTTCTCTGGAGGCCCTCTTTACTTGGCCTCATCAATTACCACAACATATATTAATAGAAAAAGAAAAAGAAAAAAAAACATAACTCAAACATAAACATCTGCTGAGATTATACGAATAATCATAACAATCAGCGAAAACCATAGGTCACATTTCGTTGAAACAGCAACGCAGCTGAAGGTAAATAAGTTCCTTATGAACAGAGGAAGGGTACCATATCAACCATTCAAAACTCAACCCGGGAGGGTACTGATACCAAAACTTGTAGGGCTTAACGTCTAATGCGCTCAGAGGGGGAGGGGGTAGAAGTAGGAGGGCGGGGAAAGCAGATAAGTAACTAGAAGGGAAGGGGGGAGGCTAGCGTTCTACGGCCTATTGCTCCAGGAACTCGGTAATTCTCCCTTATAGATCATATTTTTCACTATCTTTGATTTAATTAAAGGTTTAATAATTTGAAGTTGAACATCTATCGACTCAGCTTCTATTATACTCAGCCATTTGTAAAAAAACCTTTTTATATGTTTCTTAGCACCAGATTGAATGTCATATTGTTCCAAGATTATCTGATTTTGCATCCCCTTCACAAATTGTTTAATACTGGGAACTTTTGAATCTTTCCACTTTCCTAAAATCAGTACTCTACCTTGTAGAATTGCTGTGTTAATAAGACTTGCATTCTCTCGCCAATCTGTCATCTGATATAAAAACATAACTATTTTACTGTTTATTTGCACTTTTGGGTTTAACCATTTATTTAGCCAGTATTGTACTTGCTGCCAAAACTGTTGAACTTTTGGACATAAATAAAGGCAATGCTCTAGATCTGCTTCTTTAGCTCCACATTTATAGCATACTATATCCATATTCCTATACCATCTCGCTATTTTACTCGGTGTAATATACAATTGATTAATTACTTTAAAGTGTGATTCTCTCCAGGTAGTAACCTTGGTAGTCCTGATTACAGTGTGTTAGACTATCTACTAGTTCTTCCTTTGTCACTGTAACCCGCAATTTCCTCCATTTACCTTGGAGGGACTGTAAATGTGTGTCTATTTTATAATTCATTATAAAATTATAGATCAAACTAATTGCATATTTCTTTTGTGCAAGTCCCTTAATAATATCGTCTAACCCTCCTAATGACTAATCATCGCCGTAATTAGCTTGTAACTCGTTGTGAAGATGCCTAACTTGTAGGTAAGCAAAGAAATCTGTATTCTTTAACTGATACTCCTCTTTTAGTTTGTCGTATGATTTTACTATATGGGTTCTACTATCCTCGAGTTGTAACATATAATCAACCCCTTCCTTCGCCATCTATGAAAAACTCTGTTTTCACTACAACCTGGTTTAAACTTAGGATTCCCTATGATTGGTAAATAACTTGATTTAAGGGTATTTACTCCTACTTCTTTACCCAATTTTATGCCATGCCATTATTATATTATTAAACACTAACTGCTGTCTGATCCTTTTTGGAAGGTTCTTAGTCTCACAGTGCAGAAGTGCCTTCATCGAGTAAGGAGCACATACCTCTGCTTCTAGTTCCCCATACGATACATAATTCCCCTCTATGATCCAATCTATCGCATATTTCGCCAATGCGGCTAAATTATATGCTTGGAGATTCGGGAGTGCTAGTCCTCCAGCTTTGATAGGAAGCGTTGTTATTTCTGTTGAGCATCTTATTTTCCCTCCTGCCCATATAAAGCTGTTACACATCCTGTTAAACCTAATACAATCTTTCTGTGTTATTATAATCGGCACATTTTGCAACAGATACAATATTCGGGGGAAGATAATTGTTTTAATTATCATTACTCTAGCAGAAATGTTGATTATAAGATTACTCCATCTCTTACAGTCTACTACACATTTATCTAAACATGGTGTAATATTTTTGCCATACCATTGTTTCGGGCTCCTTGTAATATTTAAACCTAAATATTTAATCTGTTCTACTTCTCTAAAGGGGCAATCTTTATGTCTCTGACTTGGTCCACGTAGCCACATAATCTCCGACTTATCTACATTAACTTTGTACCCAGAAAATGAGCTAAATTGTTTTATAATGTCTAATAATTGCTTAATACTGTTTTGGGTATCCGATAAAAATAGGATCAGGTCATCCGCGGAACAGAAAGAGAACTATCTTCTGCTGATGTATTTTGATGCCTGCTAATTCTTTCCTTAGCCTGATAGCTAGGGGTTCTATTGCTAAGTTAAACAGCAAAGGGGATAGAGGGCAGCCTTGTCTTGTACCTTTCTTGAGGACAATGTCTGATGTAAGTTCCCCATTGATAATTAGATTAGATATAGGTTCCCTATATATACATTTAATAAAGGACTGATATTCCCTTGTATTCCAAATTTCCCTAATACTGTAAATAGATGGTCCCAAGTTATCGCGTCAAAGGCTTTTTCCGCATCTATCGCTAGTACCGCTAAATCTGGACTATCCCCCTTAGACATTTGCTTTCTGTCTTGGTAACAATAGTCTAATGTAGTAAGAACTACAATGTTTCTGGCTGGATTTCGTCCAGTCATGAAACCTACCTGATCTATGTGTATAATTTTATGTAGAAGTGTTTTAAGTCTGTTTGCTATGATAGTAGTTAAAATTTTATAATCGCTATTTAGCAGTGATATTGGTCTATAAGACCCTGGGTTTTCTGGTTCTCTGCCTTTTTTTAATATTAACGTGATGGAGGATGCAGCAAAGTATTTAGAGTTAATTTCCCCTTTTAAAAAATAGCTGTTGTATAGATTAGTAAGAGTGGGTATAATACTGTTGCCTAGCATTTTGTAGAATTCTGCCGGGAGCATGTCAGGTCCCGGTGCCTTGTTGCTTTTTAGTTGTGTGATAGTCCGGGCTACCTCTTCCTCCAATATTGGCGCATTTAACATATCTCTGTCTTTGCCCTCAAGTTTCTTGATTTCTAGTTGATCCCAGAACTTCATTTTTTGGTGTAAATCCACTTCAGAAGTCGTATAAAGATCTTCAAAATATTTAAACATTAGCTGTTTGATTTCCTTGGTCGTATTTGCTCTATCCTTCCCTAGCTTAATCGCCGATATAAAATTCCTTTGCTTCTGCATTTTAATTAGTCTGGCTATATATTTGGCAGATCTTCCATTGAAACCTCTGTATTTAGCCCTATCTTTCTCATCTTGTTGAATAACCATTTGTTTTAGAAATATCTCCTTTTCTTGCTTACTATTTTGGTATTTCAGCCAAGTCTGCGGATTAGCATTGCCTATATATGCTCTATATGCATTTTTGAGTTGATTGTTAAGCTGGCACTCACGTTCTCTATTTTTCTTCTTCCATCTACATAGATATGCTTTAATATTACCTCTAATATATGCCTTGGCTGTTTCCCAGTATATTTCCCATTTACCAACATAACTGCTATTAAATAATTTATATTCTTTCCATTTTTCTAAGATATAATTCTTAAAATGGATATTGTGAGAAAGATGTCTAGGATATCTGATTCTACCATCACCCTTACCAATTTGAGATCTATTCTGTATTTCCAATGTAATAGCTGCATGATCTGAGATACATATGTCTTTAATATCTGCTTTACAATTCAGACCCAAAATGCTCTCTGAAATTAGGAAGAAGTCTATCCTAGAGAGGGTCTTAAATGTTTTGGATACACATGTATAGGCGCGTACATCCGGGTTTTGATCTCTCCATATATCTTGTACTCTGAGCCCTTTCATAAAGTTTTTCAGTACTCTACCTTCCTTTTTAACATTCCTTGCTTGACTACATTTAAACCTATCTATGAGTGGCACTGGTGTCAAATTGAAATCTCCCCCTATGATAATATTCTTCCCAATGTATTTCAGCAGCTTACTATTTAATTCCTCCCAGAACTCTTCCTCTATTTTGTTGGGGCCATATATACAGCAGAGTACAACATTTAGTTTGTCAATTTGCGTATCTAGAATTATATATCTTGCCTGGATATCTATTTCTTGTTTTAATATTTTATATTCACAGTTCTTGTTGAAAAGTATAGCCACCCCTTTTTTCCTACCACAATACGGAGAAGCTATTACATGTCCTACCCACTTACTTTTTAATTTCTCAGCTTCAGAGGGTTTTAAATGTGTCTCCTGAAGTAGTGCCACGGTCGGCTTAAACTGTCCTAGGTGTTTTAAAATAAGTTTCCTTTTCATAGGGGATGAGATCCCACCTACATTCCAGGATATAAAGTTATTATTTTCCATCATTCTGACTTAACTTTCTGATTAATCTGGAACTCCTTCTCTTTACTATTTCCCCGCCCCCCCACCCCCCTCAGAGCGCACATCCCTCCTTTTTGGTAAAGGTCGCCTCAATATTACATAAAATGGTTTCCACTTATCAATCCAGCAGATTTTAAAAAAACTTAAAAACAACATAAACATCACTTGTTTGTTCCACATCCTGCCCACATAGTTCTGCCACTAATTTCTTATATGTACATGTCATAGGCCCTTTTCACGGCAAAATTCTTTGGCCTCCGTAGTTGTGAGAAGGGTCCTCACTGCACCATCAATTTCCACACAGATTTTCGCAGGATAAATCATCCTCGCTGGCCATTTAGCGTCAATCAGCTTGGTACAGTAAGGAGCCATCTCACGTCTTTTACTACTGGTCTCCGCAGAGAAGTCTTGAAATAAATAAATCCTTCTATTGGCTATCATAAATTCGTTTTGTTTACGGTATTGTCTCAACATATTTACCTTATCTTGGAAATTTAATACTTTGATCATAATAGGTCTCCCTTTTGTGTGTTCTTGATCTAATCTTCTAATCCCTATTCTGTGAGCTCTTTCTATTTTTAATGGGAGGTCTTCCGTAGGTATGCCTAGAGAGTGTGGTAAGGTTTGGGACGCAAAAATTATCAAATCTTTAAATTCACTTGATTCAGGAAGGCCCACTACCTTAATATTATTTCTACGAGCTCTGTCCTCTAATTCTTCTATTTTATTCTGCATGCCAAGAATCTGTTTGTTATGTATGGATATTTTTGATCTGCATTGTATACCTGATCTTCTACGTTGGAAATTCTTAATTCTGCTTCATTTAATCTGCTAGCGTATTGTCTAATTTCATTGGATAGAGTGGCAATCTCTAATTTTATATTGTTAAACTGTGGTAGTATTAAATCTGAAATTTGTTGCATAAGTGAGTGGGGATCTGCAGTCGTTAGTTGTGAGTCATCTAAATTAATTTCTGCAGTCTGTTCTATACCTTTAGTAATAATTTTTTTATCTTTAGTTTTAGGCGGCATGGCTGGTGATCTGGTTTGATAAATTTTTCCATATATGTGCAAGAAGAGAAAAAACCTTGTGTGTAGGTATCCAGTGAGGATAGTATTTTAAATATCCCTCCCCTAGCGGGAGTTAAAGTCCTTATACACAATCAGCAACTTGTATTGTGTTATTGTGTACTCTATGTGAATCAAACCGAGACTAATTGTTGCCACAGTGAACAAGCAGAGAAAAAAATCTTCAAAAAAAGTGTGAAAGGGAAAAAAAAAAAAAAAAAAAAAAAAAAAAGGGGAAACTACTGTGCTTCTGGTCAGCTTGCTTCCCTGACCAAATTGTGCTTAAGTGTGTTTTTTTTTTTTTTTTTTTTTTTTTTTTTAAATGTGAGTATGTGTAGTGTTAAACACCAATATCTGAATCAAAAGAAAAATTAATAATCAAAATTAGTAACTTTAATTGGAGCTTGTTTTGCCCCTGCCACCCGTAATTTTTGGCTGCAGGCCCTTACCCTCTCATTCTATAGTCTAACTGCATCACCACATTTGTCACCTGTTTTTGGCAGACTTCCCTTCTCTTATCTTGTAATTAGGCAACCTTATTTATTTTTACTTAATTTTTACATAACTTCTACAGCCATTTATCCAAAAAAACTTTGTACTGCCTAATAGAACTAATATTTCTAGGGTTTTATACACGGCCTTCTTATAGTGACTTATAGTAACTCTACTTGACACCTGCCTCACATACTTTCATGCCTCTTAAAGAATTGTAGAAACTTTATAGGTAAGTATAAAAAAGTAAACACGAATAGTATGCTTTATCCAAAACATATAAAATGTTCAGGTCACTGCGTAAACAAATATGTCCCACAGAGTCTCTCTCTTTAGCCTTCTATATGTCTTCTTCTTTCTCTTTAGACCTCAGACTTCCTCCACTTGGACTCTTGCATACTCTTAGGCTCCTTTTGTGTATTGTTCTATGGCGGGGGTCCCCTGTATTCTGGATGGTATACAGCTGTATAGTGAACCTTCTTTAGACACTTTTGTGTTCTTATACCATCTAACAGGTACTGTCCCTTTCTTTAATAGGTCCAAACAATAAAATATGTGCAGTTCCCGGTATAAAACTGCAAGCTATCCTCTTTGAAAGTTCCTCTTAGGGGATCCTTATATGCCTCACACCCCTTAAAGGTTGTATATTTAGACCAGAGCTTATAGGACGGGGCTACCACTATTACATCATATATTCCCAAGCAAAGTATTGTAATGTGCGGATACTGGCCTCGCCTATTTAACGCTTAAATCCTCAGATAGGTAATGGTCCTGTGCAAGTTATGTTTTAGCTGTTCCCAACTTCACACCATATACATATCACACAGTCTCTCTTAATACACAGTATACTTGCGAGCCTCAGAGGGATGTTCCAGCGGGTCCTCTGTACTGTACTCTCGTGCTGTTTTGTAGATGGCTATCTCCTATCTTGCAGGAAAGACCAGCCGCATGTGCCTCAGATCCCACGAACTCACAGCAAGTACTTGTGCTGAACTGTAATGTACTGTTTAGCCCGGGAAACAATGGCCGTGCTCCTTTCTGTTGTGGCCAGCCCCTTTAGCCTGGGCTCTCAGTGGCTACAAACGTCTGGCCGTGGCGAGATCGGCCCTACGCCACAATGCGGCTTCCGGCACCCACCAGCCACAAGCGCTGGCTTACACGCCCAATTCGGTCCACCAAACAAGGGCTATGGCGCTGCGGTGTTGGAAAGTTGGCTCCGGTTACTCCGTCAGCATACACGCTGGCGTGTTCCTTGAGCTCCGCCCCGGAAGTCCCGCCATTCTGATAAAATCTTGACTAAATTGTTAAAGAACTCCCTAAAAGTCCAGTATACTCCTAAACTTGCTAATCTCAGACTCAGACTGTGTCTGTTGTTTAAATTACAAGTAGAAAAATAAATTTATTTTTTAACACTAGTTCAAGTTCAAGACTCAACTCAAGTTACTCTATATCAAAAGCAATCTCAGACTCAGACTGTATCTGTTGTTTAAATTACAAGTAGAAAAATGAATTTATTTATTTATTAACACTAGTTCAAGTTCAAGACTCAACTCAAGTTTACTCTATATAAAAAGCAATCTCAGACTCAGACTGTATGTGTTGTTTAAATAACAAGTAGAAAAATGAATTTATTATTTATTAACACTAGTTCAAGTTCAAGACTCAACTCAAGTTACTCTATATAAAAAGCAATCTCAGACTCAGACTGTATGTGTTGTTTAAATAACAAGTAGAAAAATAAAAATGTTTTTTTTTTAAACACTAGTTCAAGTTTCAAGACTCAACTCAAGTTACTCTATATAAAAAGCAATCCCAGACTCAGACTGTATCTGTTGTTTAAATTACAAGTAGAAAAAAAAAAAGATTTTTTTTTTCAACACTAGTAGTTCAAGACTCAACTCACTCAGTTACTCTATATAAAAAACTGCAGGCATGCAGCAAAAATCATTAAAATATCTGCCCACAAACTGTCAAACACTTACTGAACTAATATAATATAGCAGTATAAAATTTAATTAGTAACTATGTTCTACTAGATAGATAATAGAATACTAGTAGTTAGTGACTGTGAATATAAAGTTAAGTTCTAAACTCTATTGCTTAGCTAAGCTAAGCTAAGCTAAATGTAATAATGGCTAACTCTAACTAACTCACTCACTTTCTATTATTAGCCTAAGGCTATTTGCACACTCCAGCAGCAAATATGACTGTGTTGATGGCTGCCAGCAGGCAGCAAAACAAAATCGTTTTTTGCAGTTAACAGATTTTTGCACAACAGAGCTGAATCTAAAGTTAAGTTCTAAACTCTATTGCTAAGCTAAGCTAAATGTAATAACGGCTAACTGAACTCTAACTCACTCACTGTCTATATTAGCCTATATTTATTAATTAGCCTAAGGAGCCCTAAGGCTATTTGCACACTGCAGCTCAGGCTCAGGCAGCAGCAAATATGACTGTGTTGACTGTTGATGGCTGCCAGCAGGCAGCAAAACAAATTCGTTTTTTGCTAACAGATTTTTGCACAACAGAGCTATGCAAAACGCCTCCTCTCAGCTCAACGGCTATCTCCACAAAGATTTCCGCGCAGTTGAGCCGGGAGGAGCCTCGTGGGGACCATCACGTGAGCCAGGGAGCCCTCTCAGCCTATCACACAGTCCGGATCGAGAGGCTGGGGGAGGAGACAGAGCACAGGCTGAAACGACCGCACAGTTCAGCCTGTGAGATTATGCCTCTATAGGCATGAAGCTGGGGAGGAGCTACGCCTGCACAGTGAATACATTGCGATCACTGTGCAGGCATATAGAGCTCCTTACTGCACATGCGAGTGGGGGGTGGAGACTGGAGCCTGACTGTCAATCTATGACTCACAGACTCAGCCTCTCTCAGCCCCCTCAGGCAGCAGTGCGACGAGTGCCGTGGTGCTGTGGTGTGTGTGACGTCACGGACGTCAGCACACACTGAAGTGTCCACCGGTCCTAGCTCCTGCCTCCTGCCTAATAAACTCAAATGTACCTGGTACCAAAATGAAAATATCTGATGTGATAGCATTGCAAGCAGCTTAAGCTGGCAACCTGGCATCATGATCATGATACTGATAGTATACACTGCACACTGCACAATAAATATAATAAATACAATATAAAATAATATACATAAAAAATAAAAAATAAAATTTTTCATATTTTTTTTTTCCTGCTCATTTTTTTTTCCTGCTCATTTTTTTTTCTCCCTCCTCTGCCCCCTGGGGGTTCACGTGCGACAGTGCACATATGGAGGAGCCTCCACTGTGTACAGAGGTGGCTCTTGAGTCAATGAGGCCTTAGGGAAGGCTCAAATATGAGACCCCTCTCCACACAGCAAAATGGCAAAAATGAATCAAATAAATCTGAATATGATTTGCTGAAAGTGTCAAGTGAAAATGTAGAAAGAGAGAAAATGGAGAGTGAATATAGAGGGTAAAGAAAAGAGGAAGCAAGAGGTAAGGTAGATTGGAGAATGGGAAAAGAAGGAGAATGAAGAGAGAGGAAAATGAATAGTGAAAGATATAGAGAGAAATGAAGGGAGAGAAAGGACATAAAGATGAGAAAAAATAGAGGCAAAAGTTAATAGAGGGGAGAGAGAAAGAAGGAGTTAGAGAAAGAAAAGAGTAAAAAGAGAGAGAAGAAGAGAAGAAAGGAACAAGGAAAGTGAGGATGGGAGAGTGGAGAGAAAGTGAAGAGATAGAATTAAGAGCTACTGTAGATTGGCGGCGGGGTAGAGGGCTCACATTAGGGGGTAAAAAATGTATTTGTAGCTGGCGGCGGTGTAGGGGGGTCAGATTAGGGGGGTAAGATATATGTAGCTGGTGGTGGGGTCCGGGAGCGGCGTTTTAGGGGTTAATATATTTATTATTAAGGATTAGGAGTGAGAGGGGGGATTGCGGATAGAGGGGTATACGTGTCGGGCTATGTTTGGGAGGCGTGTTAGACAGTAACGGGTGATTTTATAACTTAGTCAGTATTTATGCGGCGGCAGTTTCTAAAGTGCTGTAAGTCACTGGCGACTCCAGAAATTTGTACTTACACAGATTTCTGGACATCGCTAGTTTGTCAGACTTACGGCACTTTAGCATCTGACAGCACTGTATATAAGATAGCTCGAGTTGCGAGCTGAAACTACGGGCGGCGCAGGTTTCCACGCTTGCGCCGAAACCTGCGCCGTATATCGGATCGCGCCCATAGAGTGCCAAGACAGAAAGAAGAGAGGACAGTTGAGAGACAGAGAGAGAGAAAAAAGAGAAGAGAATGAAAATGGAACTGGAAAAGGAGAGAGGAAGAGAAAGTATAGAGGGAGAAGAGTAAGAAGAGAGAAGGAGAGAGTGAGATAAGAAAGAAGAAGGGAAAAAGAGAGGGGGGGGAGGGGGGAAAGAGAGGGCAGAGAAAGAGGGGAGAGAGAGAGAGAAGGGAGATTGAAGACAGGGAAGGTGAGAGACTGGAGAAAAACTGAAACAAAAGTGGCAGAGCGTGTTTATAGAATAGAGATGGGCAGAGAGAGATAAAGGAAAGCATGAAAAAAAAAAGATTGGAGAGAAGTAAGGATGGAGTGTAGAAAGGGAATAAACAGAGAGATAGTGAATAGAAAGAGGGAGAAGGGGAGGGGGGAGAGAGAAAATGAGAAAAAAATGAAAAGAGGCAGAAAAAGAGAGGATGAAGTGAGAGCAAGGAGAGAAAAGAGAGAGAGAAGGAAATATTGCAGAAAGAGAATGTAGCTAGTAATGGAAAGGTCATAGTAGACTTGGTAGATTTTTTCTTTATTTTATTTTTTTATTCATTATCAACATTACAGACAGATGTATCCTCTGGAGCCCCCTCAACAGACTATCCCATGCTCCCAACCTTCTCTTCAAGCAGTGTGTGGCTAATTGTCACATCCTCAGGTTCTTCAGTTGATCAGGCTAATCTTTACTCTCCTCCTTTAAATCTCACCTCCATATGTCTACTCTCGGTGTGCGATTGACACGGTGCACTATAAATGCCCTGCATGCTACTCATGTTTTAAGACACTAAGGAGACAACAGGGGTGGCATTTAGATATGCAGGATAGGAGGGTGCACAATATAACCCCCTCAGCACATCTCTCCTTTTGCAGCACTGAATTTTGGAACATGTAATAAACATTAGTAACCGTCAGAAAGACAGGGACAGAGCTCAGAGGCACTTCCTATGCTTCTATGTCAACTATCGATCAGTGTTTTTTTACTTATCGGCATGCCATGTACATGCCGCACATAAAAAAATCCCCATATGAAGATAGAGACACACTGTGAGGCCCAGGCGACCGCCTATTTGGCCTAATGGTAGATCCACCTATGTCCATGTGTAATATGAATATTAAAGCATAAATACATTAGGCATATTTATCAATGTGCGAACGGACATGATACGAAGTCGGCATTTATCATTGCACCAGCAGTTCTTGCTGCAATGCCGCCCCCTGCAGATTTGCGGCCAATCGGCCGCTAGCAGGGGGTGTCAATCAAGCTGATTGTATTCGATTGGGTTGATTTCTGTTCGCGACCTCAGAGCAGGCTGACAAGTTTTGGAGCAGCGGTCTTTGGGAAAGGACATGCATATGAGATACATATTCTATTTCACTTTGGCATCCTAATTCATTTTACATCCCATATCTGTATATGTATATGGAGAAAATGCTGCCTCACTGTCATTTCTGTTATCTTTTGCCCTGTTATAGACAAGTTGAATCTGTTTCCGAGCTCTGTGGTAATACATAATTACATGTTTTAAGAAATTTAATTTAAAATGTGATGGTATTGGGTTAAAATATGTTTCTAATTATGCTTTACTTTCTTACAGATCCTATTTTCTAGCATATAATTGCATTGAAATATTAGTGCTGCATAGATTTTTATTAATGGACGTCAACTTAACCAACTGTTTAGATTAGGGGAATTAACAAAATCCACAATTTGTTAATTGAGCTAGAATTAGGCAGAATATATTTAGAGACGTCAATCAGTTAGATTAGTAATCAAGTCAAGCATCCTAAATACTATAATGCAACTCTGTCACTTGATTGGGACTTTGCATGTGCACTGCTTGTAATAAACACTACAGTGAAAACTGAAGATAGGCACCACTAAACAAAGAAAATACTGAACACTTATGATACTCTAAAAGGGAGAATTCCCTGCTAATAATAAGAAAAAAAAAAATACTGAAAATATTTTTTAAACAGTAATCATTATTTTCCAATGAGTCTATGGGGCATATTTATCAAGCTCTGTATGGAGCTTGATGCCCCTTGTTTCCCGGGAGCCTTCAGACCGCTGCTCCATAACTTGTCCGCCTGCTCTGAGACCGTGGACAGAAATCAAACCAATCAAATACGATCGGGTTGATTGACACCCCCTTCTGCAGGGGGCGGGTATTGCACCAGCAGCTCACAAGAACTGCTGGTACAATTGATAAATGCCGACAGCGTATACTGTCGGCATTTTTGATGTGCGGCGGACATGATACGCTACGCTATATATGCCCCTATATCCCTCTCTACTGATAAATTAAAATTGGGTTTACCACGAATAACTAGACAATTATTTAAAACCCTCTAAACTCAATTTCTACAATATTAATTAATTTCAAAGAAACCATTTATAATATATTTCTTAATTCATTCCTTTAAGGAGAACTGGCTTAAAAATAAATGTCCATTGTGTTTCCTTATGCAGAAAAAAACTGTTCTAGATGACCCTCTCTCCTCCTGGAAGTTACATGATTTATCATCTGATTTTGAAGATGAAAGCTATTGTGACTTGCTTCAGGAAAAATGCCTGGTCACAGATATGTCATTCTTGAAATTCCGATTAGCGTTCTTATATTCTTCAAAGTCTTACGAGTCTTGCCCATATAGCCATCCCCAATGCTTGACAAGGATGGAAGAATTAATTGCTACACACAGCGACTATTGCAGGGCAATTAAATACATGATTATCCAATTACCAGTTATTGCCATGTACCTGATACTAACTCAGAAAAAGCAAAAGTGCAATTCAATCTGTGCTCCCTCCTTCAGTAAATAACAGTAATTACTAATGATAAGCACAAACATAAAATTACAGGTATACATCACTTTACAGCGCTTCACTTTACAGCACTTTGCTAATACAGGCGCTTTTTGGAGCTGAAGTTCAACCTCCAAGGATTTTGAAACAGTGCTATATGCATCGCGAGATTGTGAGAAAAGTGACTGGCACCATTTTGTTATGCGCAGTTCACTCTGTTTACAGCATTACAGTGCAATCTGTGTCTCAGTGGTTGTAGTCTGGCAAATTTTACTTCAGTAATTGTGACTATTTTACAGGTACAGTATTTATTGAATACTAATTGAATACTGTGCTGTGCTAGTGTTAAACTAAACATAGCACTATTGCACTCCTAATATATGTTAGTTCAAACATGTTTTCAAGTTTTTTAAACAAACTGGCAAGTGAAAAGAAAGCATAAAACCACATTGTTTCACTCAAGGCGGTTTTTGCACTTTACAGTGGTGCTCTCGTTCCCTAAACCCGCTGTGTGAGTGAGGTATACCTACATATGTTTTTTTCATAGTATATGTTTATGAAGGCCTTTACTTGCCAGCCCTGATAATCTATCCACTACTATTCAAATGTTTTCCTAATTTCATGCAAACCTTTTTCTAAAACCTATAAATCACTAGCTCTTGTCTTAGTCCTCCTCACCATATATACATAAAAGCTTACAACAAAGATCTTCTCCTTGTTAAACAATTTGGTTAGGTACTGGTAAGTTGAAGCCTAAGGTTATGGCTTCATTTAGGGTTTGACCTAAGGTTAGTGACTGGGGGTTAGAATTAGGCCTATGGTTAACCTCTTGTGTGCTAGAGAGGTATAAAGCAAAATGAGCTGCCTTCCTCACATCCAAGGGTTTAAACAGTAGAGTTTGCTCCTTAAATAGTTAATTATATATAGTGTTGTGAAACTGAGGTAATGGTAAATTGTATCTGAGGCCAGAACCTAAAAGAAGTGCTGCTCAGGAGGTTGTGTCAGCAGGTACAGCAGTGGGTAAGGCCAACATGTATTTGAGTGGCAGGTAAAGCAGCAGCCATTGCTGCAATGTGTATTGTGTAGTTCAGTAAAAAAATGTAGACATTTGAAACTGTATGGCTGGTCTCTGAGTTAAGCATGGCTTCCAAATATTTTCATAAGATCAGGAACAACTTTAGAGTTAAGGGGATATCTGACAAGTTAGATTCCTTCATAACCATAACCTGCCAAAACGAATTCCTCCTGTGAAATGCCAGTGGTTTACGTAATAGAAAACAGAGTTATGTTTAAACACGTTAAAGGGAGATTACATTGTTTTTCTTATTTTTTTTGCTTCTAATAGAGTTCATTTTAACATAGATTACAGTTTTTTTGTAAAATAAATGTGACCCCACACAGTCAAGTTGCCATTTAAAACCCCCCCCACAAAAGACACCTCACACCTTCTTTGGGATTGAAAGGCCGTAGCTCCTTTATTAACATAACTTATAACATAAATAACATTAACTCTTTTAACCCAAACACAGTGCTTGCCCCCACTCCACGTTTCACAAGCCCCGCCCTACCCAGGGGAGGGGCTACCACCATCAAACCAACCCCCTGCTGTTGAAACAGGAAGTCCCATCACATCATAACAGGCGTAAGCCTCTACCAACCAGGGCAAGCACCCTGCCACCCCTCACCCCTTGGGTGAGGACCGCCACCCAGAGCCAAGGCCTTCTCAATCCCCTCTCTCAACATGAAATTAAAGAGGTGTAGGCCCACCTCATTGAGGTGAACCCCATCTTTTAGATAAAAACACCTCCCCGATTCTCCCTCAAATTCGACATGCCTCAACCCAACATCACCCAACCTTCTCACGTAACTGCTCACCATCCTATTGACCATCCGTCTAGAAGCCTCCAACCTCCCAGCATCCCATGCTGACCTCCATACCACCCGGCTCTCTATCTCCGACCAAACTATTGTTAAGCCCGGGAAGAGTTGCCGCAGGTGCTCCATCCCCCTCTTTAATATCCTCAACCAGTTCCTTCTGAGGCATGAAGCCCAGGTCATTCCCCCCAACATGAATCACCAAGATCTGGGGAGGTGAAAACAATCTGGCGTACTCCACCACCTTCCCAACTACCTGCCCCCACTTCATACCCCAGACTCTGAACCATTTTAATTCAACTTGCTCTCTAGCCAGCCCCAGCTGGCCTCCATCCTCCTTCACCGCGGTAGCCTTCCTGGCCCAGTAAATGTACAAATGCCCAATTACCCAACACCTCACTGGACCTGTTAAGACAAAATAGAGCCGTGTCAGCTGCCGACCCCCTCCACTTACACCCTCATTCCCAACCTAACATACCCCCGGAACCTGTCCGACCTCCACCTCCCTATCCTCTTAATCACAGACACATCCAGACCCAATCCCGCCGCCTCAGTTGCCGCCCCAATTCTGAAGGAATGGGACCCGAACTCCATCCCCCCAAGCCCCACTCTCTCCAAGGCCTTTTGGAATACCGAAATAAATTGGAACCGTGAAAAGGCAGAACCATCCTTGTGCACCAACAGTGGTCCCATCCTCCTTGGGCGGAGGCTGAGATACTGCCGTACCACAGCTACCGGGCAGCACACCCCCCAACCTCCCTCAACTTGATCAAGACTCCATTTCCCAACTGGTCCGTCTTGGACCTTCTCAACCATATCTCCACTACTCCTTCCCCCAGTATCACCTCATTCCTGTGGATGCCCCCCTCGTCCCTCCTGTTCTGTCCCACTAACTCCAATACCCTGAATGACCCAAAAAAGGCTAAAGTAAATGCTGTCTTAAATAGGACCTCCTCAAAATTTGAAAAACATAGATCCTTTAAGCATCCCACCACCTTCTCCAATATCACGAACGATACCGGCCGTCTGCCGTCCGGCCTCCTTCTACCCCCACAACCCCCTCACTGCCATCCTAACCACGAATACCTTTGTTAAGTCCCCCCTTCCCAACAGCTGGAACCAAAATGCCAATGCTGCCATCCTTTTCCTTATCTCAGAGGATGACAGCCTCTCCTCTCCCCACCATTTTACCCATGACAACAGCACCCCCAGCTGGGCACTATCACTTTCCAGCAAATGCCTCCCCCTGTCCAGCCTGCACCATTTTTTCCACACCTGGACGTAGGCCCTCCAAGTCGATTCTGCCAGAGATCCCTGAACCAGGTCCATCAGCCCGCGCCACCCAGGTCCCACAGGTCCTTCGGGCAGGATGCCCCCTCCTTGTCCGCCTCCGGGGCTGCCACGCGGAACCGGTCCCACTGGAAATGGGACAAAGAGTCAGCTATCACATTCAGCTTGCCCGGGACATGTATAGCCCTGAAAGATACATTATTGCGCAGGCACTCCAACACAAATGCTCTCAGCAACCTAACCACCGGTGGGGAATTAGCCATCAGCCTGTTTATAGCCAAAACCACCCCCAGGTTGTCCGAATGAAACGTCACCCTCTTGTCCCTCAAGATACCGGACCACACCCGAAGCGCTACCACCAACGGGAAGAACTCCAAGAACGTTAGGTTTTTTGTCAGACCCGCCTCCTTCCAGCTGGCAGGCCAAGCCTCCGCACACCACCTGCCCTGTAAATAGGCCCCAAATCCCTGCGCCCCAGAAGCATCCGTGTATAAGCTCAGATTGTCGCCAGACCAACTGATTTCCTGAATAATCAATTTACCATTGAACTCCTCCAGAACGTGAGCCACACCCTCAAGTCGTCCTTCAGCTCCCTTGTCACCCTGATATGATGTCTTGGCTCCGTGACCCTGGGCGTCGCTAGTGACAGCCTACGACAGAACACCCTACCTATCGGAATAATCCGACAGGCAAAGTTGAGTTTCCCCAGTAAGGACTGCAACTGCCATAAGGTGACTTTCTTAGAGGCCAACACCGCCCCCACCACAGCCTTAAGGTCAGCCAGCTTGTCCTCTGGGAGCCTACATTCCATGCGGATTGTATCCAGCTGGATCCTCAAGAAACTCAAAGAAGGCACCGGCCCCTCCGATTTTTCAATCGCAACTGGGATCCCAAACTCTCTAGTCACTTCCCCGAAGACTTCCACCAGTCGCTCGCAGTCCCCTGAGCCTGCTGCTCCCATGAATAAGAAGTCATCGAGGTAGTGAACCACCGAAGATTTCCCCGATCTCTGCCTCACCACCCAATCAACGAAAGAACTACATTTCTCGAAGTACGAGCAGGATATCGAACAACCCATGGGGAGGCATAGGTCCATGAAAAACGAGCCCTCAAACCAACAACCCAACAAGTGGTGGCATTTAGGGTGAACCGGCAACAGCCGGACAGATTCGACATCCGCTTGTGCCAGAAGCGCCCCGGGTCCCGCCCTTCGGACCAAAGTCACCGCCCTATCAAAATATGCATAGTTCACCGATACCAATTCAGGATCGATGCCATCGTTCACTGACAGCCCTTTTGGATGAGAGAGATGATGGATCATGCAAAACTGCCCTGCCCCCTTTTTGGGGACCACCCCCAGTGGAGAAATCCATAACCCCGGCAACAGAGGCCCATTGAAGGGCCCCGCCATCCTGCCCAGTGCTACCTCTTTGCACAATTTTTCCCTCACCACCGCAGGAAACTCCCTGGCTGACTTTAGATTACCCCCAAATGCCCTCACCTCCTGTTCCTTAAACGTAATCATAAAACCCGTACTGAACCCTGACAACAATAATTCGGCATCTGATGCGTACCCCCGCCTACTGGCGTACTCCCTTAGCCATGGCACCATCCTTTCTACCCTCACCGGGGTCCGTGCCCGCACTACCCACCTCGCTGGGCTTCCCTCCCTGCCTCGCTTTCTTGAAGCACTTGGCAAAAGAGTGGATTTCCCCACACCCTGAGCACTCATGCTTGTACTTGCATGAGGCCCCGAATCTGCATTGCCCCTCATTAAACTGAAAGCAGAGGACTTTTCGGATCGCTGTCGACGTATTTCCGCTCCCACCCCCGCGTCCTGCTCCCTGGCCCCCTGACCGAAAGGACTGACCCCCCCTAAGGGGCGTCATGATCTCTAACCAGATGCCCATGTCCCTATCGTCCCAATGCATCTCAGGTCTAACCGCCATATGCTGCCTAACCCTCTCGTCGTACCGCCACCAAGCCGTTCCGCCGTACGTCCGATAAGCACTCGCGAT
Source organism: Bombina bombina (assembly GCF_027579735.1). Lineage (NCBI taxonomy): Eukaryota > Metazoa > Chordata > Amphibia > Anura > Bombinatoridae > Bombina > Bombina bombina. The sequence continues at coordinate 804,503,693 of NC_069499.1, read as the reverse complement.
TTCATCATAATAACAAAAAAGGGTCGCCCCTTGCTCCGGAAATTTCTCACACACTATGCTTGCTAGGATGCAGAACGACCTGGACCAATTCCCAAAAGCTTCCTCCACCGTTTTTTCCTCTCCTCATCCACCTTTTTCCCTTTCTCCTTATCATCCTCCTTAACCTCCAGCACCTGATCCAAGGGGAGCAATGACAAAATCTCCAGGAATTCTCGCTTCTAAATCTTCTCCCTCAGTTCACTAATGAGGTGTATTCCCAGCGGCCCCACCGAACACAGACACGGCCTCCTTAAGGCGTCCTCTGGTATCCTCAATGTCTCTCCTCCATTCCCCACACTGACTGCTGCGACCGCACCAGCCGCCACCTGTGCCCCCACACTCTGAGCCTCTCCATTTGGTTGCACCCACGCTGCCGCCGGCGATCCCCCTGTCCCTGAGCCTTCTCCAAAGTCGCAATCAAGCCTTTTAACCCCGATAATACCACCTCTCGCTCCACAGACAAACCCTCATTCATCCTAGGGAGCAGCGCAACCGCCTCACCTGTCGACTGCACCGCTGTTGCAGGTCCTAGTCTTCTCCCCTCCTTGGAGGCTCCCGCCTCTGGCCTGGTGTGTCCATCCCGACTGGAGCCCCTAGGCCTCCTGGCCGTCCCTGCTCCGTCCACCTCCAGTATGCGCCTCGCTGTCCCTTTCCTGGCAGGGGACCTCCCCCTGCCGCCCCTGCTCCTGTCCCTGGACCTCTCCACCCTGGCCCAGGTTGGCGACATCACCTCCCTTCCTCCTGCGCAGTGGTGACTGCGCCCTCCTGCGCCCTCTGGCTGTTTCCTGTCTCCTCAGGGGGGTGTGATCCCTCCCCGTATCACGTGGGTCTCGCCGTCTGTGAAGAAATCAAACCAGTCACATCATCCCCCCTCTGTTCCCTTCTCTCTGACCTCCCCTCCCCACTTCCTGCCCCTTCCCCTCCCCATGGTGGGGACAACAACCTCAATAGCTGCGCCAGTGTAGCCATCCCTCCTACCTGACCAGCCGTTACAGCTCCTGCAGATGTCCCCTCCAGCGGGTCCTTCTCCTCCTCGAAGTCACCGCTGGCTTCCAACTCCAGCGGTGGCTCCGTCCACAGCTCCAGCTCTTCCACCTCCCTCGTGGCATCGTCCGCCACCTCTCCCCTGGCCGTAGCGGCCCTTCCCTCTGTAAAACAAAGCATATAATCAACATCATCCCATCCTCCACCTCTGCTATCCCTCCTCTCCTTATACCCCTCACTTCCTTCCCCCCTTTTCCTTTTTTTATTTTTTATTAATCCACCCCCCTCTCTGTGAAGCAGAGGTGCCCCCTACCCTGACTTCCTCTTCCCTTCCTACTACCACTCCTACC